>NC_048303.1:75632743-75710778 GCF_013100865.1 Trachemys scripta elegans
AAAAGCAACAGAGGGTCCTGTGGCACCTTTGAGACTAACAGAAGTACTGGGAGCATAAGCTTTCGTGGGTAAGAACCTCACTTCTTCAGATGCAAGTCACTTCTTGCATCTGAAGAAGTGAGGTTCTTACCCACGAAAGCTTATGCTCCCAGTACTTCTGTTAGTCTCAAAGGTGCCACAGGACCCTCTGTTGCTTTTCACAGATTCAGACTAACACGGCTACCCCTCTGATACTTGACAACCTTCAGGATGTGAGCTTTATGTAATCACTCCAGTAATATCTACCAGAGTCTGCAGGCAGGCTGAAACTATAGTACTGTTGATATTAATGGGAACAATTAATACTCAGCTGCTTATCGATTCTGAAGCCTACTATGAATATTTTAAATGTTAACCTTGTTAACTATATTTCACTGCTGATAATTTCAGCAGAAAGAAAGCTGATGAGCCAAATTCTCAACTAGAATAAATATGCTGATGTACACTAGCCAAGAATTTGGCCTGATATATGTATCCATCATTGTTGGATTTATTATTATTGGGATAAGAGCAGCTATTTTCACTAAAAGTTTCTGGGGTGAGAAAAATAATGAATTGCAATATCCATCTTTCCCAAAATTAAAAAGTTACCCAAGGGGAAAGGAGATTAGTGCCTTCCCCATTACCACAATGATCAACTGCCCTCCTAGATACTAAAACCTCCTCCATGGGCAGCTTCAGGGTGGCGGGAGAGGACAAACCAACCAAACAAGAAACATCTCTCTGACAGACACACACACCTTTTTCTTACTTAGTTTTAAAGACTTCTAGCTTCCTTCCACTCTCTACAACAGTTTCTATAGTACAAAAACACATTACAATACAAATGTCTGTGGCACACTGAAAGTTTGGAAACACATTTAAATGGTTTACATTTTATATCAAATGAACACATTGGACCTGGAGGGCAGTGAGGGCTTGGAAAAGGTGCTGTGTGATTATGAGGTCCTTGCTCCGCAATTTAGGTTTAAGGTATCTTTTAGGACAGAGGTGGGAAAACTACAGCCGGCGGGCCACATCCAGCCCATGGGACCCTCCTGCCCGGCCCCTGAGCTCCTGGCCCAGGAGGCTACCACCGGCCCCTCCCCTGCTGTTCCCCCGCCCCCGCAGCCTCACCTCGCTCCACTGCCGGCGCAATGCTCTGGGTGGCGGGTCTGCGAGCTTCTGAAGCAGCGCAGCTGCAGAGCCCAGCCTGACCCAGTGCTCTGTGCTGTGCGGTGGTGACAGCGTGGCTGGCTCCAGCCAGGCAGCGCGGCTGTAGAGCCGCCTGCCACTGGTGCTCCAGGCAGTGCGGTAAGGGGGCAGGGAGTTGGGGGAGGCAGGGTTCCCGGGGCGGGCAGTCAGGAAGGAGAGTGGGGGGTGGATGGGCCGGCGGGGGGCAGTCAGGGACAGGGGTTCCTGGGGAAGTCAGGGGACAAGGAGAAGGGGTGGTTGGATGGGGCAGGGGTCCTGGGGGGGGCCGCCAGGAATGAGAGGAGGGGTTGGATGGGGCAGGAGTCCTGGGGGGGGGCACATAGGGGGGTAGGGGCCGGGCCACAACCCCTTCCTCTAATGGCCCTCCATATAATTTTCGAAACCCGATGCAGCCCTCAGGCCAAAAAGTTTGCCCGCCCTTGGTATAGGACATGGGGGTCTTGATTATGTCTCTAACAGAAAAGGGTAATTTAGTGGTTTCAGGGGTCCTTATCTGCTGTAGAGACACTTTCAAAAATATGAATAATCATTTGTCAACTTTCATTTGTCAACTTACATCTGCCCATATTTTCCATGCCTCTTTAGCTTTCTTTATTGTTTCTTCATAGTCCTCCAAGCTGGCCTAAATGAACAAGGATTGGGTGGGGGGGGGGAGGAGAGGGGAGGGGGAACACAAAACACAGAAGTCACCTTTGCTACTGGTTGCCTGAAGCTGAAATTCAGAAGAGGCAGTGAGCATGACTCAAGCAGAATGGATTTTCTGTGGACGGTGCTGAATTGGGAGGTATCATTCTTTAGGAAAGTTATATTCTAAGCTACTGTGTTCACAGTGTGACATGCTGGTTTCTAACTGTGCTGACAAGACAGTTGCTAGAAATGAAAATTAAATTGGAAAATTAATATCATAAACAAAGATGTCTGGGGAACATATCTACTATCCTAGGCAAAGTCTACAGTTTAAATAAAGTTTTCCTTCAGCTGTATTCCCCTTGGGAAAAAATCATGGGAATACACATGGCCCATTTAGTGACATTTTGCTTTATTATTGTAAATCCCACTATTAATACAAAATAAAAATAGTAATAATAATAAAAAGTACTGCAGAGTATCTACCCTCCCAGCTTCACTCCTTTGCACCCAGCCCATCGGGATCTATGAAGCCTGAAACCCTTGGAGGGTGGGTGAATAAAGAGAATAGGTTAACAAGCCCTCTCTCCCCCATGCTATATCTCCTCCATCTGGATCTACTGGTTTGTGCTCGCCTCACCTATGGGAACGTAAGGGCAGCATTTGAGCTTAAAGGTATGTCTACACTGAAAGAAAAAAAAGAGGGGGGAGGGTCGTCTTATCTAGGGTTAGATAACCCACGTTAGCTAACTCAGGTTAAAACAGTAGCGGAAACAAGGCAACTCTGCTTTTTAACTTGGGTTAACAAGAGTTACAGCCTAGGGGAAACTTGGGTTGAACTCGAGCTGTGAACCTGAGTTAGCTGAGCTGCTGTCTTCACGGATATTTTAACCAGAGCTAACCTATGTTAAGAATACCCTTTTTTTCTTTTCCCCACAGTACAGACATACATTTTTTAATGTTGTTTTTGTAATAAGGAGGGTAGAAATTTAGTTAAGCACCACAGCACAGAAGTTGTCCAACTATATTATGCACAGGTTGACCAGTGAAATTGTGAAGACTCTTGTTCCATGTCATTGTTGCTATGCAGTGAAACCATGAAGAAAAATATCAGTTTCAGATACTTGGATGAGAAAGTTATGAACAGAAGCAAGAGGCACTAGAGCTAGTCACAAAATAGGAGCTTCCCTTACACCCCCCAACTCCTTAAAAAAGATTATGGGAAGGGAGAGTAGCAGAATCTCCTCCTTTTCTGCAGCACCTCCAAGACTAGAGAGAGACTGAATAGCAAAATTGTCCCCTTCCCTCCAAAACACAGGCAGGAGCTTCACATTTACCAGCCACCTGATTGCCAGAGACTAACATGGGTAGAAGACTCAGAGACAGCAACTTGATCAGAATTTCATCTCCCTCTCCTTCCTAGCAGCTGGGGTGGAAGACTGGTCTTCTCATCAGGGTTTTGGACTTTATTTTCCAAATTAGCCTTTGGCTACCATGTGCCTTTTTTGAGCCCTTGCTCTAAGTAGGCACCAGAAAAAGAAAAGACAAACTTACCTGTCGCACACTTGCTATTGGCTCATCATTAGCTGGGCAATATGTTGTCACAAGCTAAAGAGAGAATATTTTACAGTCAGGTTAGGAATATTCATAACCAGGGGGAAATGTTGGTGTGTATTGGATGGAGAGGGTATGATACCTAGGGTATTAAGACACAGTGCCTTTTTTTATGCAAAAAGGAATATAAGCAATAATGCAAACACATACAAAAATATACTAAACACAAAGTGTGTCAGAAAAAACTACACCAACCAAGGAGATGTTCCAGGTGGGAGAGAGACCAGACTATATGCAACAAGATAACATCACCCTACAAAGGAGGCAAGCCAAATAATGCATACCAAAAGCTGGAGCCTGAAGAAATTGCCACATACAAACTTGTAGTTATTCAATCCTAGTGATTATTAACTTCAGAGGGCCTATAACGGGGGATGGGACAGACAAACATCTCTACTTTGCTCTCCCACTGAGACATTTTTTTGGTCACAGAAACAATAACTTTATAGGGTTTCAAAGCTGTCCAACTGCAACATAGTTAACAAGTTTTTTTCCTTTTTTCGGCAGCACATTGATTTCAGGAGCCTCCACCTTTTGGCAGCTGCTCGCTTTTCCTAATCCAGAAAGTCAGCCACTCTTTAAATCAGTGCCACTGGTTCAGGGTTCCTCGTGTTACAAACCTACCTCTCCTCTTCCTCCCCAGATCCCATTATACACGCCTTCATTTTCTTCTTTCAGTCCCAGGTCTTTCAACCACGCGTACTGGGGCTGATTGATCAGCAAAGTAGACATGAATGCAGCAGGCCTCTTACAAGATGCTAAAATTCTCTTCCTCAGTAAAACGTGCCTGGAGAGAGCAAAGCTTAGCTGCAGCATAGCAAACAGAAGCTGTAATACAAGCAGTCAAACCTACTGGAGGCAGCCAGCAATACGTAGCCCTGACCCGCCCCCAAACTCTGGGAGACATGATTGGTGAATTCAGGGGTCTGCCCACATTCTTGATCCGGGGAGGTTATTCCGCAGGATTGTCAAGACAAGCTGTTCCTCCAACCATCGATACATGAGAGAGTTTATTCTTACAGGAAATAACATATCCTTTTTACAGACCGGCTAGTGAAAGAGGGAGCGAATGAATTAGTTACTGCCATCTAGTGTATGAAGAAATCAATGCTACAGGCACCAAGCTGGGGGATGCAAGGAACGCCTTGTGTGCAAGGAGCGTGTTTGCTTCACTGTGCAATGAAATGTATTTTTAATTTTGCAGTAGAGAATGTTAAACTATGTAGCTTCCTTTTTTGCGTCAGAGTGAGGCTAACAGACAGTTTTGTAATAACTCATACTGGGATTTGAAACGAAGGCATTTGAGAACTCTGAGACAGCAAAACCCTTCAAAGCCTGAGTTCATAGAATCATAGAATATCAGGGTTGGAAGGGACCTGAGGAGGTCATTTAGTTCTGGAACTGCACTAAATTCTGTAGCTCAAAGGAGATAAAACACAATAATCCATCAGTACCGAGGCTGCAAATCAAGATCCACTCCAAAATATTTCACAAGGAAAAGATGCCATCGTAGAAAAGAACAGGGCAGCCACAACTGAAAAGTGCCAGAGTCCTGGAGTAGTGTCATGCTGAAAGCTCCCATGCCTGGTTTTCCTTGGCTTCTGTTGGCACACAAGATTACTGCTCGCTGGCAATATTTAGAAGATCTCTGGTCAGTTCCCCTCCATCTGTTGATACTTGGTTTCCCCTGCATATAGTCCTTGAAACAGGTTAATACAAATGGGAAAGGGCTGCTGTCTGCTGATCACTTGTCAGATTGCTTCTTTCTCCTTTTGCAGTGCTACCAGACTGCCAGTCTTTCACAATCCCAAGCAAAGGTGTATATAGTCTTTTGAAAGGACTTTTAGTAAAACATCAAATTTACAGCACCTATTTCCCCTCCAAAGGATCTCTTTAGAAGGGCTATGGCAAAAAGGTTCAGAAGTGACTACTGTTTTGGGGTGCCTCCATTTTAATATGTCTGACTGGAGACACCTTGAAGCTAATATTCACAGGAGCTGTGCTGTGAAGTCAGTGGCAGCTGAGGGATTCAAAACCAGCATCCACCTTTAAAAATGTTGGACTAAACCTGTAAGCCCTGAGCTTCTGCCTCACTACATCTCCGTTGAAGCTTTGCCCCACCAACCATGGAAATATGGGAACTGACTCCACTCTTGCTCTAATTCCACAGCTTTACAGGCAACCACAGCACTGCTCACTCAGACTTTTTGGGGCTACCTTCTCTAGCTCTGTGACACCTTTATGCTGCCTCCATTTTTGAGAGCTGCCTCCTTGGGCACCACTCCACTCACAAGTAAACATCATTTTTTGCCAGCCTTACCACTAGACTCTCACAGTCCTCAGCTAGTGTTTATTTTATGGCTCCAGAGCTAGCATGAGTGACCTCAACTCATTTTAGATCCCTTTGATGTCAGGTGTAGGGGCAGTGGTACTGGAACAATTTTTATAGTGGGGGTGCTGAAGACAGAAACCATGTATTTGGGTTGTTAATACTACCTCAAGCCAGAGGCACCCCTAGTTCCAGCACCTATGTATAGGGGACAAGTCTGTAAATTTGTTATGCCCTCACCCTCACTGCACAGGTTGATTCCAGACTGCCTGAATCCTTATGGCCCTAATTCCCCACTGCCTTGCACTTTGTGTAGTCATTTACACCCATGCAAAACAGGTGTAAAATATTCCTTTTCTCATTTTACACTCAGTTTGCACTGACTTTGCACAGGTGAAAGTGACTACAGGAGGTGCAAAACAGTAGAGAATCAGGACCAATATCCCCACCACCTCTAATGGTAGGTCAAGTGGAAGAACTGTAATTTAGCTTTCATCCTTAGAGTCCTCCACCAAAGTTGTCAAAGTCTTCCAGTAAAAAGAAAGAAGTCAGGACTTGATATTCATAATGTAGAAAAAACACTCAAAACACACAGGACTTGAAAGCATTAAAACTGCAGCCATGTTTATACAATATAAAAGAGTGATAGAGGACAAAGGCACATATTCTTATGTTATTTGCTTAAAGGAATACCGTCATCCTGAACTCAGTTCAAATCTCACAAAATAAGTTAAAACTGGTTTCAGGTACTACACCTGCCATTTTGCACCACACATGCCAAAGTTTATGGTTTTACAATTGCATTTTCCTATTTTTAAAAATGTTCTTTCCCCATTTTGTAAAAACTAGCACAAACAACAGGAGGAAATGACTAAGGTACCAATTCTGCACACTTACATAAATGCTTAATTTTGAGCATGAGTATTCTCTTTGAACTCACCCTCTTCAATGTGAGACTATTCACATGCTTAAAGTAAAGCATATGCACAAGTGTTTGAGTGAACAGGGTCTGTTAAAGAAAACATCCAGTATTTTGGTGTTGTTTGTTTGTCTAATTGCTTTCAGTTATAGCACTCATGATACTTGTATCTTCTCCCTTTAAATTGCAGTTCACATTTAATGCTTATGGGAATTTAGATGACTTACTATGGCCACTAGATAACTACCATATGTTTTCAGGAATGCAACATGTTTTGAATAACCAAAAAATATATAATTTAAAGTGGACACTAAAGCACCTGTTACCTCAAGGGGAAGAAGGTAACGCTTCAAAGGAAATACTAGAGAGATGGTAGAGGGAAGATATAACAGGGAAAGCCCCTTTTCTCAGAAGCACAGACGTGGCTCCCTTCCGTGTCTGTCACTGGTGAATTTAGCTACTCATGAAACAGAATAAAATAAAGAGAAGACAAGATAATATGGTGCAAATAAAGGTAAGTGTATTCGGGATAAAAGGTACAGAAAAATGGGAAGAAGGGGGGGGAGAAATACAAGAATAACACAGTAAAACAGCAAAACCATGAATCAGTAAAACAGTGAATCAGTGACTGACTCTAAGAGTTTGGAACTCAGGCCCATAAACCCTCCCGTGGAATTCTACAAAACAATAAACAATACCCCAAAACAGAAACCTTTCTTCTATTGCTCTGGGTAAGTTATTACATCACTCTTTGCCTCAGTTTCTCCATCTGTAAAATGCAACTGATACTGACCACTTTTGTAAGCGCTTTGAGATCTATCAAAGAAAAATGCTATATAAGAATTAAGTAGTAGTATTCTTATTATTTATTATTCCATGACAGTGATCATATGCAATGAAAAATTCTGCCTGGATGCAATAAAAGAGAATCGTAAAGGAAAAGTAATCAACCATTTTATTAAAAGGCAGCCAAATTCAAAGTGCATTCTATTGATGATTCCAGAAAACACCCTTCCAAAAACAAACAAAATGCTACATATTCAGTTCCACAACAAAATGTGCTGTTGACTTCAGTGGCTGCAGGAATGGGTTCTATTTGGTTTATCTGAAGAATATTCTTGGATGTTGTAGGCACTTGGGTTAAAAAGGAAGTGATCCATTTTACTCTGAAGGGAAATATAAGAAAATTTTGAATAAATACCACTTTAAAGTAAAATCAATGGTTCTGAAAGGTACCTAATTTTCCTCACTAGAAGATGAAGTCTTTTATCTATCCACACAACAAGCACAGCACACAAAACAGTAGTTCGAGCTTCCTCACCCCTTCCTGACAGAGTGCCTTCACAACTATGACCTGGAGGTCTCTATAGATTATAAAATAGTTCAGTCTCCATGACTATTCAATCACTGTCCACTCTGCTAAAACTACCAAGAAGGATGCCAGCTGGTACTAGAATTATACCATCAATTCCTTTCACACAGGTCACCACAAGACCTGTTAGATAACAAGTTTCAATCACTATTGACCTGGGCTGGGTTTGAACTAGTGACCCAGAGGTAAAAAGCACTGTAGCCCATAACTTCTTGAGTCATTCAGTCTCCCTGTAGTTGTAACTCTTAATGCAAACCTTATTCCTAAGGTTAATTTAATACCTAAGATCAAGCAGGTTCCAGTTGGTTGTAAGTTATGCAGCTTCTGATGCAGTTGGAACTTCAGCAGCTCCAGAGGTGGATCAGGCAAGGGCATGCTTTTAGAACAGTACCTGATTCACTTAATTAAGAGGGCTTTGTGGCCATAACTGCTGTGGCCTACCATTCCCTGACACAATGAACCCCCAGAAAGAAAAGGATCCCAGGCATCTGTGTTTGAAATTGACGAGAAGCCTCACAGAGATTATGAACTCAGATGACCCTTCTGAAACTTCAGAGAGTTCATGTTCAGAAGTTCTGACTCTGACACCTCTCAAAGGGACAATAAAAAGACACTAGAGAGGTACACTAGAAAGACACAGGTTTTCTCTCAATATTGAACACTGAAGTTCTAAACCTAGTACATAAAGACTGTATGACAGATCCAGCATGAAGAATTTTGAAAGGGGATATTTACTAATGCATTTTGAAAATCTTGCCCAGACCTTGTCTTTTCAGAAATATGCCCTCATTTGTATGTTTCACAGTGACCTTAAATCCACAGTATCTATAAGGTTTCTTTGCATTTTGGCTTTGGAGTGCTTCTGAGAGAGAGGCGGGATTGTCCAGTGGTTTGGACACTAGCCTAAGAGTTAAAAAACCTGGGTTTAAGTCCCTCATCTGGCCCAGATATCCTGTATAGGCAAGTTACTTAGCCTCTCTGTGCTTCAGTTCATCTGCATATGAGGATAATAGTACTTCCCTATCTCACAGGGGTGTGAGGATAAATATATTAAAGATTGTGAAGTACTCAGATACTCTGGTAATGGGGGGGGGGGCACACTTAATAAGTATATAAGATAGTCTTATTGTGTCCCACATTTGAGAACTGAAAGACTCCACCCTCTGAATGTCTTCCTTTTTCATATTCCTTGTTTTTCCATCTGCTCCTTAGAACTATGTTAAAAGTTTACTGTTAGAGTTTTTTATATCTTGAAGTGAATTTAAGTGTGAAATGTGCTAGATTTACAGACTTGGGGCTTGAAATCATCTACCCATGGAACAGATATAGCACATGTAGCACACAACTTGTCCACACTAGCCTGCCAATCTGTATCAATCCTGATTTGCAGGGCTGGCCCACAACATTTTGGCACCTGAGGTGGTGAGCTCAAATGATGCCCCCATTCCTCTTCGCTTGGGCCAAAATTTTAAAAGGCCTCAGTTCTGCCTTCTTCCTGTTCTACTCCTCTCATGGTACTGCTCTGCTACCTACCCCAGTAAAGGAGAACTAACAACTTAAAATGCCTTGTTCAAAAATTTTAAGTAACATTTAACTTTCAAACGCCTGAACAGCAAATGTAACTTTTCTTGTATGAATAGTAAACACTGGCATTTTTATCTCTTTGAATAATCAAAGTGGTGCTTTCCGTGCCTTCTTGGTTGCAAAGATTTGAACTGCTTCCTGAAGGTCCACAGTCTGGGCCAGCTCATGCTCTATTGAGATGGCTGCAAGGCCAACCAGCCTCTCCTGTGTCATTGTGGAGCGTAGATGTGTTTTTATTAACTTCAGCTTGGAGAAGCTGCATTCTCCACTGGCAGCTATTACAGGAAGTGTTAGAAGTATGCGCAGAGCAACAAAAGCATTTGGAAAGAGGGTGGTCATCTTATTTGTGCACATATATTCCAGAACAGCCTTTGGAGTTGATCCTGCTGAAATGTATCTTGAAAGGGCTTTCAGTTCATCACCTAAATCACTTGCATCAATATCGTGCATGTCATCATATGTCAACACTGTCCCTAGTGCCCTGCATTGCTGGTGTAGGTCTTCTTCAGGTATAGTGAGGAGTTTTGGAATATCATACAACATCCCAAATATACTGCTGTACTTCCTTGAGCTGCATGAAACGTTCTTCAACTGACTGTATTGCACAATCTAGCACCTGGTTAAAGAATTCAACTTTGAATTGTTGTTTGGGGTCTTTTATGGGATTATCCCATGCCTCGTAATCAAAATGTTGTCTTCTTTGGTGACTCTTGTATTCTTGAATGGGTGGGAAAATAGCTTCAGTGTGAAGTTCCTTTGCCAACATCTGTGCACTCTTCAGAACGTTTTGAAATCCCTCATCTGACCGGTAAGACTGAAGGTATGACTTCGCTTTGTCCAGTTGTTCCATTGCTCCAGATATATCAAGGTCAACACCTTGGAGTCTCTTGCTTACAACATTTATTTCAAACAGTATGTCATGCCACAACACTAAGCCACACAGAAATTTGAAGTTATGTATGTTTCTGGTGATTCCATTTCCCTTTGCCACTGTTCTCCCACAAACAGTTCCTGTCATAGCATTATCCTCCATAAGGGCAACTATGGCAACATCTATCTTCCCAATTTGGTATTTGATAGGCTTTATCGCCTCCACTCGACTTTCCCATCATGTGGCACTTAGTGGTTTCAGAGTCAGAGAGGATATTCCCAGATGTTGCTTCAAAAATTGCCATCGATGAGTTGATGCAGAGAAAAATACATAGATGCTTTGAATTACATTAAAAAATTCAGCAGCCTCACTAGAAGCTGAAGCTGCATCACAGACCACCAAGTTCAATGCATGAGAGAATTGCATCAGACAAAAAAAGATTGAGGGTTTAACTCTCGGATCCATGTCTGCACTCCTCTGTTTTTTCCTGTCATGTTGGCACCATTATCGTAGCCATGTCAGCTATCGCAATTCCTGTATCTTCCAGCTTTTTAAGAAGCACATTTGTCATACCAGCTCCTGTAGTATCATCAATGTCAATAAATTCTAGAAAATGCTCTCTGACAGTCACCATTGCAGGGACATTTTCACTAGGCTCTGTTGTTGTTATAAAACACACCATTAAAGTCATTTGTTCCGTATGGCTGATATCAGGTTTGCAGTCGAGAATACCAGAGTAATATCTTGCTGACTTCAGATCTACCACAATCTTCTGTTTGACTTTTGTTGACAGTAACTGTATGATCTCATTTTGAATGGTTTTTCCAAGGTAGTGGTGTGTTTACATTTCTTGGGTGGTGACTCTTCTTAGATGCTCCTAGAGTACAGCATCAAACTCAGTCATCAGCTCTACAATTTGAAGGAAGTTTCCATTGGTTAGCGCATACAGTTGATCTGAAGTGCCACGCAGTGCTAGGTTTTGGGTAGCAAGCATTCTCACAATGGCAATGAACCTTTTCAGAACATTTTGCTAGTAAAGAGACTCTGAACCAATCTTCTCTTGATGTTGATCATCTATGCTGGTCTTTAACCTTAGTCTCATCTCAAGCTCTTTCCACCTATGGAATGCTCTCTGGTGATTTGCTGCCTTCTCATGGCATGCCAGATTTCTAGCCAGATTTTTCCAGTCCTTCGTTCCTGTAGAACCCAGTGTGGCTGGAACATTAGACTGGAAGAGTTTGCAACAAAAACAGTATGCAGCATTCTGGGTTTTTGAGTACATAAGCCATGGCCTCTCCACTTTGTCACCATTGGGGATTTCACGGCAGTAATGTGTTGGATGGAAACTTCTATTTTCACTGTCTTTGGGGAACATGAAGTTTTTCACTTGCTGTGGCCCATGCAGTACAAGGAAGTCCCTCAGGCTACTGCTCAAGTGGGTCCACAGTCCTGGATCATCTAGACTTAAGGAACTAAACTCTGTTTCTTGCACCTCCACCACAGTCTTCTCTGATCTACACTTTTCTTCAGGAATGTGCATGGTTACATCCATTTGAGATGGAGATATGGATGCTGCAGTAGCTGCCAGGTCACCTGCACTCTGACTAACTGGAAGATCAGGCATCTCCTCACCACTCACATCCTCACTGGGCCGGAAGGCTGACCGTGAACATTTGTGTCTGTGTATCTCAGGAGAGCTCCTTCCTGCTTAGATAGAAAAGCTTCCTTTGCTTTCTTTCTTTTTCTAAATGCTGCCCCACAGAGGCATTTTCTTCTTTCACTCATGACTGCTGTTCTGTGCCAGCTATAGTGGCTCTCAACACTCCGTTGAAGGGGACAAATAAGCAGGCTGGTCGCAGGGCCTGAGTGAAGGAAGATATCAGCCTAAGGGCCTAACTGGCTCCTACTACTTCAGTTGACTGCCTGTTCTCCTCAAGTGGGTTCAGGGAAGCAGCAGGAAACAGGAAGCTCACTGAGAAGCTGGTGTTAATCAGTCCAGGCTCCTGGGGGTGCTAGAGAAGTACATAAGAGGCTTCTCCTCCTCTCTCTCCCTGCAGCTCCTGCTGCTTTCTGTTATTCCCTCTCACCTTTTCTCTTGCCTGCCTGTTATGTCTCTTGTGCCCTCCTTTCTCCAGCACAGCACTCCACCATCTCTGTGCATATAGAGCAGAGAGAATACATATGCACGAGCAGCAGACACAATTTTCTACACTCTGGGTCCTAGTGGAGGCCGTCTCAGTTCGTCTCACTGTAAGGCCAGCCCTGCTGATTTGGAGGAACTATAGTATATAGTTAATACCACATACCAGGTAGTTTAACATCCACCTTTGGCTACTCTTTTGATATTGCCAATAAGAGGACAATTAGGATTTTCTTATACTAGAAGTATAAGAATTAGATAAGTTCATGGAGGATAGGTCCATCGATGGCTATTACCCAAGATGGTCAAGGATGCTCTGGGTGTGCCTAAGGCTCTGACTGCCAGAAGCTGGGACTGGACGATAGGGGATGGATTACGCAATAATTGCCCTGTTCTGTTCTTTCTCTCTGAAACATCTGTCACCAGCCACTGTCAGAACACAGGATACTGGGTTGATGGACTATTGGTCTGATCCAGTATGGCCATTCTTATGACAGTCTCTCTCTTACCCTAAAGTTTAAACAGGAGAGATTGAGAGACACCCACACATCAAAATATTCCTGTAGTGGGGGAGCACTCTTCTGATAGGTGTGGGAGACCATTGTTCAAATCCTTTCTCCACCTTTAGGCAGAGAGTGGAACTAACATGGGTCTCCCTGATAAGTGCTCTAACCAGTGGCACCCTTCGACCCCTTGCTTAGACTCTGAATAGGGCCAAATCCATGAGGTGTGCTCAGACCATGCATTCCAGATCAGGCCCTGCAAAGAAGATATGGGAGGAATGCCTATTTTCTCCCAGTTTGTGGATTGTGCTGGGCTTAGGAGGGAGATAGAACAATGTGCATACCCAGAGGCAGAATCTTAGGCACCAAGGGAATGTTTACCTTGAAAATTTAGGAGCCAAGCGAGTTTAGGCACGTACAGGGAGTGGAAGTTTTGTGAATCTCAGTGAAGCCTAAAACTGAGACACAGGCACATAAATCTGTGGTTTAGGTATCTAATTACCTTTGTGGATCTGAGCCTAAGGCCCCTATTCTGCAATGAGCACCATACAAACACAGGGTTCTGCCCTTATTGCAGGGCCAGAACCTAAGTAAAAGCTGAACTAGAACTTCAGGATTTGGAACTTAAGTATTGCAGCCCATAGAGCTAGTTTTAGTATTGATTTTATTTAGCAGTAATGCAAGGAACCTATAGGCCTGTATCCTGTAAGATATTGGCTTTAGCAGTAAGCATAAGGCTTGAGGCCAAATTGTCATCCCTAAGTTTTGGGGAACTGGGAATAGAGTGTTTAAGGGAGAAGTCTGTACAGAATGACACCAGGCAACCACAAGAATATGAACAAAAAACAGTTTTTGGATATTTTAGGATAGGAACATCTGCAGATGTCTGACCACAAGACTACCATGGCAACAAAGTGACAGATATGATGATAAGTTGAGATTATTAAAATATTAACCTATAGAAGAAGGGCACCTCAACATTAGTAGGGTGAGGAAATAAAAATAAGGAAGAGGGAAGAAACCTCTACTAAATATGATTAGGCATACTATCATAACTAAAAGTTGTATCCCAGCCTGTGTACAAGAGGAGAGAGAGATGTAGCCCTTGGGAGGTGCCAGGATTATGGACAATGGTGATGATGAGGAAGGTGATGAGGAAGATAATGGTTAACATTTCAAGCTTTTCTGCAAGGCATAGTGAGTATATGGCTGTTCAGATGTACATTCTTTATTATTTCTCTCTACCATGCTGGGTTAGAGTTTTTGTGACTTTGCTAAATGTATTAATAAACTATTACAAATACAGAAGGGTTCCTAAAATGTGAGTGTTGCAACTGTGCACATTGTGATTTCTAACTGAACAGTAAGTTTAATAGCACTGGGCCTGATCTTGGGACAAGAACCTGTCAAACTTCAGAATGATAACTAGGAATTCTTAAGTAATCAATATAATTAATACACAATCCATAGATCAGGCTACAGTATAAAAACCCTTTTACACTGTTTTACTGTGAGTTAACCTGGGAAATTGGAGTATATAATGAGTCACATTTTATCCTGGCTGCATGTAACACGGGGCTAGGCCATACTTGCATGGAGGCCCACAGTAACTTACTCTGTAAAATTGGAATAATCATGTATAACTATCTAATAGCAGTTTTCTAATGTTTCATTAATATTTGTAAAGTCCATTACAGGCTAGGAAGGAAGGTGTTATATAACTGCACAATATAATTATATAAATAAAAATAGGGACTGTAATTGGCCCTGAAGATTGACAAAAGATAGCAACACAATCATACAGTATGGCTATCTGTTGAGATAATGTGGCAACACTGCAACACTATGCCATCAGGAAGTGGCAATCTGGTGACACCTTGCTGATGTGCTACCACATGGTATGCTCAGAGACAGGGCCGCCCAGAGGAGGGGGCAAATAGGGCAATTTACCCCAGGCCGGGGGCCCTACAGGGGCCCCCAGCCCCGCCTCCACCTTCCCCCATCCCCTGGCGCCTCAGCGCGCCGCGTCAGGAGTGGCCCTGGACAGCGCTGCAGTGGCGTGGCTCCGGCAGGGCCTGAGCTCCTCCCATTGAATTAGAGCCGCGTGGTAAGGGGGCGGGGCTGCAAGCTCTGGTCCCGCCAGAACCACACCGCTGCAGTGCTGTCCAGGGGCCAGGGCAGCTCCTGGACGCGGCGTGCTGAGGCTCCGAGAAAGGGGAGAGGCGGCGTTAACCCAGGAGTGGCCCTGGACAGTGCTGCTGGGGGCGTGGTCAGGGGACGGGGAACGGGGGGTTGGATCATGGGCATTCCGGGATCTGTCAGGACTTGGCGGGGGGGTAGATGGGGTTGGGGCAGTCAGGGAACGGGGGGGGGGGGGGGGGGGGGGGTCCCGGGGTGGTGGTTGGGAGGGGCGGTGAGACGACATGGAGCAGGATGGGTCAGAGATTATGAGGGAGCTGTTGGGATCCACTAGGCATAGCTACCAGGTAACTTGGGAGAGTGGAAGGCCAAAAGTGCCGATGAAGCTCTTTTGCTCTGGGTCTGTGAACCACAGTGACTCCATCTTGGGAACTCTCACCTACTTCTATGCTAACTGCTTACATGCTCTGAAGTAGGCTGAAGCAGAAATGTATTGGTCAGCATTTCTGGCAGATGGCTGTAGTTTCACTCATATTAGCAGAAATAATAGAGATAAGGAGGGAACAGAGAGAAATAGTTAGTTTGTAGCCGCTTTCCCATATATCCCCAAGGTATTTAGTGCAAAGGGTCAAGGGATGTACCTTGTTCTCCCTTCAAAATGACAAATGTATCCGCAACAGATGTCTCTTGTATCCCCTTCCCCAAAATAATATATGTATTCTGTGTAACCTGTTATCTATAGGTCAGCATAATGACGTAAAAAGGATGAGAACTGAGTTGTTTGTTACTGGTTATAAAAAGGGCCTGTTCGGCCATGTAAGGTGTGTCTCTTCTGGCATGAGTCGAGGAGCACCCTCTCAGCTGACTGACAAATAAAGGACCTGGTACCCGTCTTCTTGTCTCTCCGTGCCTCCTTGGTGTAATTAGGTAAGCTCCGGGGGGAAACGGGCCCTATTTGGCCAACAGAGCTAGTCAGGGGGCAGGAAGTGGGTGGGGGTCAGAGAGGGGGCAGGGCCAGGCTGTTTGGGGAGGCACAGCCTTCCCTACCCTAAAACTCATTCAGCAGTTTGAGGCTTGCAGACAGCTATTTAACACAATGAGCCAAGCTGTTATCTTTTCCCTTAGGGCTACCATCCCTTTCACTTCTCAAATGCCAAATTATAGTCTACATTTAATTTCAGTGCCATAGGGAGATTCATGTCAGGGGAGGGTAGCTTCATTTAAAATTAGCCACTTTAGATTAACAGTGATAGAGCCAAGAGAGCCATGGGGGAGGGATCACATGAGAAGAGCAATATCATACACCACCTACCTCCTTCCCAACCCTACCAAAGGAGACCCCCCCCCTACATTCCCTGAGGCTCCAGAGGGGTTAATTCAGTGGTTCTCAAACTTTTGTACTGGTGACCCCTTTCACATAGCAAACCACTGAGTGCGACCCCCCCTTAAAAATTAAAAACACTTCTTTATATATTTAACACTACTATAAATGCTGGAGGCAAAGCGAGATTTGAGGTGGAGGCTGACAGCTCGCGACCCCCAGTAATAACCTCGTGACCCCCTGAGGGGTTCCAACCCCCAATTTGAGAACCCCTGGGTTAATTTAATTTTAGCACCCTGTGTCCATTCACATGCATATGCTATTTTGAGCATTTCAGTTTTCACAATGTAGGCTCATTCCAGATTCTGGAACAAGCTCAAATGCTCAGTTCGTGGAGTATGTACATACTAAAGACAAACCCACAGTAACCGTCTCCAGTTTGTGAGGGACCCCATGGAGCCAGTCGCTAGGAAACAGATAAATTCATGGAGGTTAAGTCCATTAATGGCTATTAGCGAGGATGGGTAAGGAATTGTGTCCCTAGCCTCTGTTTGTCAGAGAGTGGAGATGGACAGCAGGCGAGAGATCACTTGATCATTGCCCTTTAGGTTCACTCCCTCTAGGGCACTTGGCATTGGCCACTGTTGGTAGGCAGGATACTGGGCTGGATGGACCTTTGGTCTGACCCAGTATGGCCATTCTTATGTTCTAACTTAAGTGAACCCAAAGTTATGGAGACAGATATGAGTATCGGAAACCTGGAAAAATCTCTGACTGGATGGGCTCAGGCATTTGTCACAAGCTGAAGTGGTTCAAAAGTTTTGGATTTTTTTTAAGCAGAATTTATTTATTGTTTCTTTAAACAATCAAACACAGCAAGCAGCAAATATTTCGCCACACACTTCTGAACCCCCAAACCATGTTCAGGTTTTGGCAGACTAATTTCAGCTTTTCAATTAAAAAAACCACAATAAATTTTGAAGGAAAGCAGACATTGTCCGTGATTTTTTCTGCTTTTTAAAAACCCCTAGTTTTTGATCCAAAAAAAGATTTTGACGGAAAATATTTGTCCAACCCTTTTAATGAGCTTTAGTGCCTTTTAGCACTAGCTGGTGCTGAGAACCAGTGATAAAGGTGACTTGAAAAGAAGTTTTCTCAAAACTGGGTTTGTGCCGAGATGCGGAAGGTTTTCAAATGTTTATTTTTCCCAGGGCTGCCGGGGAGAACTGGGGGGGGGGGGAGGGGAAGTGGGGCCGCAGGGGCCCCCGCGAGAATATAGTATTCTACAATATTGCAACTTTTTTTATGGAAGGGGCCCCCAAAATTGCTTTGCCCTAGGCCCCCTGAATCCTCTGGGAGGCCCTGCTCAGAGAGAGCCACAGGGATCTTTTCTATCAAGCTCCCATAACAGCAGTGACAGGGTGACATGCTCTAGCAAAGCAGTGGGATGACGTTGCCCGTGCAGAGACCTGACGTGGTGGCCGATGATGTAGGATGTGGCAAGGTGATGCCCGGACAACGTGCCTGGGATTCTTTTTCCCTTGGAACAGTCCCAACTAAGCCTTCCCTGGGGATTTCCGACAAAGACTACAGGTCCCGGCATGCCCTGCGGCGCGCCCGCCCGCCCAGCGCAAGGTACATTGGGGCATGTAGGCCCTGCGGATGCTCCTTGCATGGGCGAAGTAGGTGGCGCCATTTGCTTCCTTCTCTCCCCTGCGGGCGGAAGCGCTGGCGGTCCCTGGCCCCCTGCCTCGCCCCGCCCTGCTCCCTGCACTCAGTGGTGCGCCCGCGGTCTCGGGGAAGATGGCGCTGGAGGCGCGGCGGATGGAGCAGGATGCGGAGGACGGGGAGATCTCGGACTCGGACTCCGACATGCCGGCCACTGTCTCGGCCAGGGGCCCCGCGCAGGTGAGGGGAGGCCCCGGGGGCTCGGCCGCCTCCGTAACAGGGACCCCGCCGCGGCTCCTGACCCAGCCCCGGCTTCCCGCCACTGCTGCTGCCTTAGGCCGGGCCTTAGGGCGGGAGACTCCCGCGCAGCGCTGGGGGAGCCCGAGAGAACGCGTCGCCCCGAGGAAATGCCCCGTGCCCGGCCCCTGGCCTGCCGGAACGGCGCTGAGATGCTGCCGGGATGAGGCCAGGAGAGATGGGTTGGGAACAGCCCCCTTGAGAAACCGTCTCCCCTCAGCCCCCGGCACATCTCCAGTGCGGTGCTGGTGTGTTGCATAGTGAGCCTGTGTCTCTGGCTGGGGGGATTGGGGAGGGGAGCTGTTGTTGCTGTGCTTTGTGGGGAGGAGGTTGGGAGATGAGCAGTGGGATTTATTGTTAGGTATTGCTGGGTGTTTCTCTTCGGAAGAGACATTGAATGAGCCTAGTTAGTGTTTTTTATCAGATAGGTAGGTACTGTTGTCCCGTGAAACATGAGTAACCCCACCCGTTTGTCTAATTGCTTTTCCTCTACCCCCGTTTTCCAGCGTTATTGGTTTTTAATGGTTAGTTGTGCTGTACATAAGAATGGCCGTACTGGGTCAGACCAAAGATCCATCCAGCCCAGTATCCTGTCTACTGACAGTGGCCAATGTCAGGTGCCCCAGAAGGAGTGAACCTAACAGGTAATGATCAAGTGATTGTCTTCTGTGGTTTCAGAAACAGAACAGCAACTGAAAACGTTTCAAAAGGACATGTCATGACAGCAATTACTTCTTTCTGAATTTAAAGCTATGTCTCTTTTGTGTTTAAGCCTTTACCTGCTGAAGAGACTGCACTTAATTGGCTTTCAAACTTTTTTTTAGTAAATACTGATTTTCATGTGTATATTATCCGATCATATGAGAAATATATGGTGGTAGGAGCGCAGAAAAGCACTGAATAAGATAATATAGTCTTGAGATGTGCACCAGGAAAGGAGCATGTAAACTACAGATGCATTTTTAATGCATAGGGCTATGCTCGCCATGTTTTTCCAAAAGCAGTTATATATTTCATACAGTGGTAAGACAAGCTGAAGAGTCTTTACTTCTGTTGCTTTATGCCAGAAAATAATTCAGGAATGCCATCAGGTTACTGGAAGAGTGTGTGGGTTAAAGAGAGGAATGTAGTCATCTAAAATTGAGGGGACAAAAGATTATTTTTAAGATTATCTTGTTTTTTAGGAGCTCTTGTTATCATCTTTGAAAGAACTGGAATTATCGGTAAAGAATGCTAAGTTTACAATGGTAGCAGCAGTATGTCTTGTGGTTTGTCTGTAACTAGGAGCAAGAACTAGGTTATACTATCTATTCTTTACAGATATCTTGTGTAACCTTGAACATCTCAGTTTACCCATCTGAAATGGAGAATCATCAATGGGTATTCTGAATGAGACTTGGTGTCAGTATGGTGCTTTGAAGTCCTTTGATGAAAGTTCTAGTTAAAAATAAAGTATATCTAGTCTAGTTTGTTTTAAAATTATTCTCACATATGAATCAGAGTAAATTAGTCTATTAGTGAGTCTAATTGTAATCAAATCATCAAGGTAGCTTTCCTTTTTAAAAATACTAATTGAATTAATACAAAATGACTTTGCCATTTCAGAAACCACATGATGGCAACAGTTCAACCAAACCTTTCCAGAGCACCATTTCACCCTGTGCACCAAGTGTTCCTTATCGAACAACCAATGGTGTGGACTCAAGTGATGAGAGCTTCTCTGATTCAGATGATGACGCTTCTGTGTGGAAACGGAAACGACAAAAATGTTTTAACCTCCCTCCTGTTAAACCAGAGCCTTTTCAGTTTGGCCAGAGTCACCAGAAGCAAACTGTCCTCGGGGGTAAGAAGATCAACAATATTTGGGGTGCAGTGCTTCAGGAACAAAATCAGGATGCAGTGGCTACTGAACTTGGAATTTTAGGAATGGAGGGTAATATTGACAAGAGTAGGCAGTCTGAGACTTACAATTACTTATTGGCTAAAAAGCTGATGAAAGAAACTGACCAAGATGTGGAGATATTAAATAAAGAGCTAGATGAATACATGCAGGATGACAAAAAACCAGTGTCAAAGGAGGAAGAAAATGGACAAGGACTTCTCAAACGGAAACGGCCTGTCAAGGACAGACTGGGTGAAAGACTAGAAATGAATTATAAAGGGATGTACGAGATTACTGAAGAAGATTCTGAGGAAAAAGTGGCAGATGAAATTTCTTATCGGTGAGATCTTATGTTTCTTAATCCATTAGGTTATGTGAAAGTTACTGAAGGGAAGAATAAGACTGTGTTCTTTTGACTGTTTTAGGTGGCCATGTTAAATTATGAGATAAGGGTTTGAGTGGCTTGTTCAGGTTCCCAGAATCCTGAAACCTAAATGCAGTATTATTGGTGGGGCTGGTAGCACCACTTTTTAGTAAGGTTGCCCAACACTTCCCATTATAAGACCCTGTTTTCAGTTGGTTAAAATTTGTCAAAGTCATAAACATTTCAGCTTGAATTTTCCATGCAAGGTGTCAACCTGAGGCTAAATTTTTTTATTTATTTTTTTGAAAACTTCAGCCAAAAGTGTTCAGCCATTTCTGAGAATAAAGCTAGGGAAAAAATACCTTTTGCCCATGTTGAAAAACTGTGGAAACCTTTTAATTAAAAAGCTCTAGTGCCTCCTCCCACATATGCTTCAGAGCAGGTACTTGACATTTGCCATGGGGAGTGGCATTTGTTTCAGACATATGCCTTTTGCCATCCTTGGGAAAACCTGCCCAAATTTGATTAAGTTACAACTCTTTGAAAAATTGCAGTTCACAAATGCTCAGTACAGACTTAAATTTTAGTAGCTAAATGCCTTCAAAGATTCTGTCTGCACTGGGCATGCTCCAGCCCAGGATTGAGCAGGACTTTTCCTGCGGTTGCCACTCTGGGCTTCTGTGAGCTGTGCCTATGCCAGGTCCAACATCTGATCTGAGAGCTGGGAACCTGTCTCTCCTGTGCTCTGAAGATTTAATACCTGCTGGTCCCAGGCAGCGTGGAGGAGGAAGCCATCTGATTTGAATGTAACTGAGGCTGGAGGCTAGCGAGGACTGGCTGAGCAATGAGATTGGGAGCCAGAGATAATGGTAGGGGGAGACTGGGACTGAGAACCTCTTGTGGGGGGATAGAGGGGAGATACCTCTGGTGAGAAGCCTTGGTGGGTGGCAATGTGAGGGCAGCTGGAGGTCAGGGTGGCAAAAGAGAAAAATCAAATGAGGATGCCAAGAGGAGGGAACTCAGACTGGGATGAGAAACCTGATGAGTAAAGACTGTAACTGGCTTGGTGAAGAAAATCGAACTGTGGTGAGGCGCAAGGGATGGGGAAAAGACAGGATTGGGACAGGTCAAAAGGGACAGAGCGGAAGGGGTCAAGCATAGGGGACAAGCTGTTACTGCTCTGTTACTCCCTTAACTCAAGTGGCAGAGGTCTGTGCTGTGGACACTGCTGATGAACATTGTGGGTGTCAATATAATGCCATATGGTGGAATTTCTGTTTTTTTTCAGTTTGCCTTTTTTAAAACCTAGGCAATTACACAAAAACTGTTAGAAGAATATTAAATTTGTTAATTCATGCACTCAGAAAATAGTGTCAATGCCAATACCACGGTTACTTGTGCAACTTTATTTCAGGCCCCATTCTATGTATGCATCATAATACAGTCTTTAATTACATGACAACATGCTATTTTTCCCTTAGTGGGCACTGTCCATCCCGTGCACTGAATGAGGCAGGTGTCCTGGGGGGAGGGGGGGGGAGTAGTATGTGATTATGTAATTAAAAATGGTATTATGCATACAAAATTGCACAGACAGTCTTAATTCTGGCATTTCCTAACTTTTGAGTGTTTGACTTTGCTAACTTAACAACATTCTTTTAAGGTTTTGGTGTGTAATAGTAGATAGTTTGCATAAACTTACCATTGTGGAAAGTAACAAAAACCAAAACTGATATAAATGACAACCTTTGTATCCAAAAATGTACACTAATTATTCCCATTGCCTGTTCTTACTAAATATCTTCTGTTCTTCTGAATTTTGAAAAATTATAGTACAGTAAAATGAATTCTAGTTAACTACAGATGTGTAGAGTCCCCAGTTTGGAATTTTATGGCTTTATGAGTAATATCAATTTGTGTCATTACATTTTGTGAAGTTACACTAAAATATGCTGAAAGACTGTTTTCCTTCATTTACATGTTTAATACCTGTCTTTGTAGGAATTGTCATTCTGAATCAAATCAGTGTAGAAATGCTAGTTATCCGCCAGCCTCCCAAGTAGCTGGGATTACAGGCACGCCACCATGCCTGACGACACAAACCCTTAATTAAAAAAATAAAATATAAACTATAGGCCTGAACTACTTCATTGTCTCTTAAAAAGAAAACTGGATTTGAAAGGACACCATCATTTTGATCATATTTGTCTAAAAACTGCATCTATTTAGTTACAAAGAATTTAAGATAACTGTATGTGAACTTTGTTCATGTGACAGCACTCCATGTACTGTCAGTTTCATGGTTTTTCATGCATAGTTAGTAAGCTGTGATGCTGCAACTACATGTGCATGGGCAAATGCTTGCTGAAAAGACCTTACAAACATCAGTAGGGAAGAAATAAAGCCTTACAAAAATATTTAAAGATATTTAAAAACAAAACAGGGCATGTTATTTAAAGATTGAGCTATCAGAAGTACAATATTTTGAAATCAGTTTAAAAAACTGAGTTGACAGTACAGATATTTAAAGAGAAAATCTACATGTATCTTTAGTTTTGGGTAACTAAAGCTTATCTCCTACAAACAGTAGCATTTATAACATTACTCATTTGAGTAGTCCTATTGAAGTCATATGTTTAATTTTACTCATGTGAGAAATCCCATTAACTGGGGGTGGCGGGTTGCTTTTTTAGGCTTCGAGAACCAAAGAAAGATTTGATAGCCCGAATAGTGAAAATAATTGGAAATAAGAAAGCTATTGAACTGCTTATGGAAACAGCTGAAGTGGAACAAAATGGCGGACTCTTCATAATGGTAAGAAGAACTATTTTTTGCAATCGATCTTCATACTAAATACTGTTGCAGAGCTTTCACGCCTAATAAATTTTCTCAAATTCCCTGCATTAACTCTCAGTCCTCACCATGGCCGTCATTCCCATCCCTTTTCCATTTGATCCATGAAAACAAAAGTAAACCTTTAAATAGATCATGCTTACATATAAATAGACTTGGCAAATTCAGTTTTTATTTTTATAATTTTGACTTTATTTTTAGGCTTTTTTTTTTTTTGGTTTTCTTTCAGTTGTGGGAAATTATGGAGGCGTTAGACCATGGAGGTGGGGGAGATGTCAGACAATAATTATTTAGATATTGAGTTAAAAAAATTAGCATTATAACAGTTAAAACACAAATTGTCAACATCACATTTCAAGATGTACAAAGTAAATACCCTTAAATCAAACTACTAAGTTCTCAAGCAACATTTTTCTTTCTTTGACTATCTGTAAATTTCAGTTATCATCAATGGAGATATTTTTTCGTGGGTTTATGCGTGCAAAATGAAATAGACGTTTCCATCATTTACAGATAAAAATCTAATCCTTCAAAGCCTACATATGAAGTGTAATCAGGCTTTAGACTGAACACTGCATTGAAATAAATGGAGGTGAGCAGGGTGGAATTGATTTAATCATTAGTCAGGAAGACTTGATTTAATCATGGATTTCTACATAAAAGTGCATTCTTGTTGGTTGGTATAACCTTAATACACATTCTTCACAACTCCGAGATAGACGTAAGTTTCATTTTTAGAAGGTACACACTACATTTTTTTTTAAATGATTTCATAGAATCCTAGAATATCAGGGTTGGAAGGGACCTCAGGAGATCATCTAGTCCAAACCCCTGCTCAAAGCAAGATCAATCCCCAGACAGATTTTTGTCCCAAATCCCTAAATGGCCCCCTCAAGAATTGAACTCACAATCTTGGGTTTATTATTTTGAAAACTTTTCAGATTAGTTTTACAGCTATATCAGAAAATGAATGATCATTTGTTTACTTCATTTACCAAGGGTAATTGAAGCAGATAGTTTACCTCCCAATGATTTCATAAATATCATTAATATTTGGAGGATTTTCTTGCCATGCTGTATTAGGAGGAGAACATCACCAGATAGACATTAACGTTATGTATTCTGGATTTTTTTTCTTCAACAGCAAACATATAACATTTTAACAAAACAGGCATATGAATTTTTGAATTTTAACATTCAAGTTTTTTAAAATCAGGTTTTTGTTCAAATTGTTTTTAACTAAAATAGTTAAATGAAATATTTAAAAAAAAAAAAATTAAAGCGGCTAGGTCAGCCAGGTCAACATGAGAAATTTAAAATATTGGCTTCTGCAGCTAACTCAGTCGTCTTCACCTTCAGTTTCCTGTTCATTCATAATCTGGAAAAGAAAAACAAGCTTTCCTGCTTTTTCAGGTCCTAAACTATTTCTCATTTTGGAATAAATTAGTTCAAAGGAAGAAAATATTCTTTCTATACCAGCAGAAGAAGCTACTGCCGTTAAAAGCGAGATTATCAATTCAACAGTCTCTGAATTCAAGTGCTTAAGTGACTTCCTCCAGTTCACTGGTGTGACTTTCTTTAAAACATCATCAGCAAACATATATTTCTTGAATGGTTCACCCTTAGCTCTGAAGTTTCATAGTTGGCATTATGGAGGGATGATTGCTGGATGTCCATGTCATAGCCAACTCTTCTTCAGCAGTTAAGGTTTGACCCTGGTACTAAGTATTGAGAATATTTGCAAGAAAATGAGCTGGAGATAATGCTTGCCCCATTCGTTTTTTTTAATGCTTGTAATTTAACTGTCATTGCCTATTTCTCTTTTTAAGATCTCACTCAGTTCCTTCCAAATTTCAACAGCATCAGCAATAAAAATAGCAATAAAATAGCTATTTCCCTGCATTTTGTTGAAGGCTACAGAAATAGGCTTCAGGGTATTCAGCATATGTTCAACATTTCTCTTAAGCCCAATGTTGAGAACTTTGGCTGACAGTACTATCTATTTTTTCACTATTTTGTTCACACACTGTCATCAGATTAGGCCAGTTCTTTATAATAGCGCTCAAAACAGTCCACTACTGAGTTCCATCGCACATCTTTTTTCAGAGCAGCTGCTACAAAGTGGATGTTACGGAAGTATTTTGCAGTTTTAACAACATTAGCCTTTATTTCTGGAACACTGAAGTCTTTGGCTAGGAGGTGCATCAAATGAGCACTGCAACTGTATGTTGTTAGCTTGTGCTCTATTCACTCCTAAATAATTTCTTCTCGTCTTGGATACATTTGCAGCATTGTCTGTGACCAAGCTGCGTACTAGACATTCAAATTTTTTTTCACAGTTCTAGCTTTTACTGCTACTCCTTGTAAGTATTCTGCTGTTTGTGAATTTCCTGATGTATCAATTGTTTCTGTAAGGAAGACATTCCCTTCTTCTGTTGTCACACAAGCACATACAACTGTATCATTGTCGACATTGTTCCACCCATCAAGATTCAGGTTAACAATTTCACCCTAGACCTTTTGCACACTGCTCAATTTCTCTTTCATACACTTTATTCAGCAATTTGCCTGCAACATCTGCTCTGTTGGGTGGACTATATCCTAGTCTTAATG
Source organism: Trachemys scripta elegans (assembly GCF_013100865.1). Taxonomy (NCBI): domain Eukaryota; kingdom Metazoa; phylum Chordata; order Testudines; family Emydidae; genus Trachemys; species Trachemys scripta. The sequence continues at coordinate 75,659,073 of NC_048303.1, forward strand.
ACTGAACCATGTTAATGAAGTATGGGTTCTCAATCATACAGAAAGAAAAGTTTGTTGCATAAACAAACTGGGCAATTTTTTTTATCAATTACCTCTTTTTGTAATCTGCTGGTTCTTATCACAAACTTATCTGTGATTGTTTCTGGGTGACGGAGACTTTTTTTTTTCCTTTTTGCTACAGGCGATATACTGTGGCTATGTGACATACATGATGTGACTGAAACACTATCATTGGCAGATAATTTTGAAACAGTAGAAAATGATGGTGATCTTGAAGGTGGATAGTCTTCAGAATCCTGTATGTTGAGGATGGATTCTCCTAAACAAAATAAGTCAATGCAGTTATTTAATAATTATTACCATACTGCTCATTTAGTATTGCTCATTGCATTCACTGACCCTCAGTACTACTTTAAAGGTGAAATTGTAAAAGGAAGATCTGCCTATTTCAGCTATTTATTTTTTATCACAACTGCATCTAAAACAATAATAGCATAGAGTAACAACTATATTTTTTGCTCAAACATGAGAATTGAAGAATGGTTCAGAAGGAAGACAGGCAGTCCTTAAGAAAGAAGTATGAAATAAAAAAGTTTACCAACCTGAAGATTCTGTATGTTCAGATATGTTCTTTTCATCATCTTCAACGCAGCTTCCTCCCGAGAAGGAACACGTCTCATGACGATGTTTCTTTCGGGCAACCAGGCCTTGTATTTCTTTGTTGCACTGTTTGCATTTTGCACGCATGCCTTTCTTACCCACAGGTAGAGGAACTTCATTAAAATATTCCCAAACTGGGTCTCTTTTACGGCCTGCTGCCATAATAGGTTTTCCCTTCTAGTGAGAGATGGTAGATCTCAAATCAATGAAGTCTACACTCAAAAAGACCTCAAGACTTCTGGAATATGCTGCTCAAACTGTTTCACTTTTGTTTCTACTGCCTATCTCTCCCTTATCACAGTTATCTCCAGATTTCTCCTTGTCCAGCTCTATTCCGCCCCAACAATCTTGTATTCATTGAACTTTTTGAAACTTTGCACTTTTAGAGAGAGGTGACGGATTGACTCTGTGTACACACATTTGCAGAGGGACAATAGGGTTGAGATCTATTATTTTTCACCTCTGTCTATTATTTATTTCTTTAAAAACATTTTTGCTGTTAACAAGCGTGTTATCTCTGGAGACACACATCCACAGTTTGAGAACTGCAATACTAAGCATCTCTGATGGTATCTTCTAGACTGAGCCCCGTTTGGTAGATAAAAAGATTAACCTAAATAATCTATACAGAAGCCCCTGGAGCCTCATAAGATTGGGTCCCTAATCCATGAACTATTGGAACTTGTTTACAAAACTTTCCTGAAACATTACATGAATATATTGTCTCACACTATAGAAATAGAATTTATAATCCCTGTTCCATGATGAGATATCTTTGAGCTCTAATGTATCTTAAAACTATTTTTAGATAGGTTTTTTTCTCAAAAAGCATTTTATCAAAAAAATACAATTTAAATAAAAAAACATCACTTTTATTTAAAAAAAAAATTGATTTTTATCCACCCTGGAGGTGAGAGAGTTCACATCTCCGAGCTATAGTTTCAGGCAGTCAGCAGACTCAGGAAGACACTACTGGGATGTTGTCTTCACAAACATGAGGGCTAGTAACTTTTTATAATGAAAGCTTTAGATTACTCCTGGGGGAATTCTGTGCCAAAAAATTAACAATTCTGCACACAATATTTTAAAATTCTGCAAAAATCTGCATATTTTATTTGTTAAAATAACACAATATAATCTTGCCAGTTTCAGTTATTTTGGTAATTTATTTCAAAATACCTTTCAGCAAGTATATCTGTAACAATACAGACAAAAAAAAATTGAGGAAATGTGTTTTTTGACAAATAGATTCCTTTATAGGCATATTAAAACAGAACTTTGAGTAATTCATTTTAACTATAATAGAGAAACATGTTTCCCGCACCTCTCAGTGCAAAGGCTTGGAGGAGTCAGGGCTAACAAAGGAGCTGAGGGAGAGGGAAGGAGTCTGAGTGTGAACCTGGAAGATTGTTGAATGTGGGTGAGAGTAGTATGGAACTGTTACTTTTTGGGGGGAGGAGGGATTATTAGGGAGTTGGGGAGCCTCTCCCATGTAGACCCTGGCTGACCGAGCCTCTTATTCAGCCAGGCATATTTGCCCCTGTCCCTGTGTGTCTGCACCTCATGTGGCTCTGAAGCCCCCCACTGCTCCCCATTCAGCCTCTGGCTCAATGCCATCACCCCACTAGCTCCTGATCCTGCTTCCCATTCTGTCCCTTCCCACTAGCCCTTCTGAACCCTAGTCTGTGACCCCCGTAGCAGCCCCATGTACACCACTCTGCCTCCTAACCTGGCTCCACAGGCAGGCTGCTGTGATGAAAGCTGCTGGCTGCTAGCTGTTATTGCTAGTCACCTGCTGTTTTGGCACCACAGCAGCCTCTGGTGGGCAAAATGTGGAACTGCAGCATTTCTTGGGCAGAATGTATTTTCTGCGGGGGAGGGAGGGGATTCTGCACTGGACATGAATTCTGTGTGTGTGCAGTGGCACAGACTTCCCACAGGAGTATTAGATTCTGCAGTATCTGAGTCTACTACATAGGCCATGTAAATACATTAAGCAGGTTTGGTGTTAGATAGCACTGGCCTACATAAACGTTTAATCAGCATAAAACTAGATGTCAAGATGACAGGCTCAACATATGACTTAAGCTTACTCCCAAGTACAAATTTCTGAATGTAGTTTCAGTAATTCTTCCCTGCTTTGCTGCCTACATTTTTGTAGTAAAGGGAAGGAATCTTGTAAATTTCACTTTACAGTCCCATAGCAGCTACAGACTTGCAGCTTGTTTGCATGCCTGTGATGAGAGGAATCACAGATGACTGATTTGTTGGGTACAGACCCTGCTAAGTATAGGCTTTCTTATTGGTTGGGGGCTATCAAAGTTTGTAAAACAACTGAGCTTTGGGAAGAGCATAAAATATGCATAAGTTACTTTAATCATATATTTCCAGCAACCATTCTTGATAATGAGATGTAATCCATTTGTATCTGAAGATTCCAGCTAATGAACTAGACTTCTCTTAGGAAGAGATGCTACCTTAAAGGTTTAATGCATGTGCCAGCTCAAATGAAAAGAAAGAATGTAACTCCTAACAATACTTAACCCCTCATACTCTTCAGACAATGAATTATTTTGTGCATGTGCCACAGAAGTATTTTTGGCAACACCTAAAGAACATCTCGTAGTTGCTGTTAGTTTCTATGTTAGGCTTTTATGCACAGAGTGATAAGTGTATATTGTGTATGTAGTTATTTTTCTTAAAATGATTAAAGGTAAATGCACTAAAACCAAATTTCAGTATTAGTATTGACATTTGGGTTGTTCCTGTTGATTTTTTTTTTTTAAATTGGCCTCTTTAATGATGTAGTATTTAGGTGTTTGAACAGTATAAAGCAGGGGTTGGCAACGTTCGGCACGCGGCTCGCCAGGATAAGCACCCTGGCAGGCCGGGCCAATTTTATTTACCTGCTGACGCGGCAGGTTCGGCCGATCGCAGCCGCCACTGGCTGCGGTTCGCTGTCCCGGGCCAATGAGGGGGGCGAGAAGCCGCGGCCAGCACATCGCTCACCTGCGCCGCTTCCCGCAGCTTCTTGCCGCCCCCATTGGCCCGGGACGGCGAACCGCGGCCAGTGGGGCCGCAATTGGCCGAACTTGCCACGTCAGCAGGTAAATAAACTGGCCTGGCCTGCTAGGGTGCTTACCCGGGTGAGCCGCATGCTGAATGTTGCTGACCCTTGGTATAAAGGAAAGATTTATTCTGTTGTTGTTAGCAATATATTAAATGTCCATCATTTTCAGGTGTCTTAATGTTTGGCTCCATTCATGCTTTAATATGACACCATTGCCACAGGCCGCTGTTAATGTTACATCAACTACTGAACCAGGGCCATCCTTAGGCATACGCAGCTGCGTAGGGCACCATGAAATTTGGGGCATCAAATTGCCCAAAATTTCATGGTGCCCTAGGCAACTGCGTGCTGCATACGCAGCAGCACCAGCCCTATCCCTTGGCCAGCCTGCCCTGCAAGGGGCAGGGCCGTCCCTAGGGGGGTGTGGGTCCCCGGACAACTCCCTCCGCCCTGCCTCTTACCCTTCCCCCCTGCTCTGCCCCCGGCCCGCCCCCATTCCACCTCTTCCTCCAGTGACCCCGCAGTCACCAGCAGCATCGGGAAGTGGAGTAACCCGGCCCCAGCCTGCTCTACTCCGCCAGCTGCAGCACTCCGCGTCCTGCCGCCGGTGAATGCGGGGTCACTGGGGGAAGAGGTGGAATGGGGGCGGAGCAGGGGGGAAGGGTAAGAGGCAGGGCAGAGGGAATTGTCCGGGGCCCCAGCCCGCTCGCTTCCCTTGCCCCAGCCCTAGCCATGTCACTCAGATTGGAGAAAGGACTCGCTGCCGCTGCTGCCAGTGAGTGGGGGATCCCTTCCCCCGAGCGACACCGTTTGGGTCGGAGCGAGGGAAGCGTAGCGGGCTGCTCCCGGCCCTCTGCTAATTCCCCGGGCCACGCTGGGCCTGTGGAGCCCCCAAAAGTGTCCCCCCACAGCTCCTGCCTCCCAGACCCGCAGGGGGGCTGCGTAGGGCACCCAAATGGCTAGGGACAGCCCTGCACTGAACTCAACTGGAGCACAGAACTACTGTGCAGGGAGGGAGGTTTCAGAAGTGTTTTTAACATCTATCATACCTCTTGAGACAAAAATGCTAACTCAGCTAAAATTAAGTATTTGAGTTGTTAAGTAAAAGGACACTACAGGACCTAATAAGTGAGATTTTAGATAGTAATGTGATGAAGTAACTGCTCACATTGAAAGGATCTGAATATCTAATTTCTTAGGGTAAGTCTTCACTTACCGGAGGGTCCGGCCGCAGGCAATCGATGTTCTGGGATCGATTTATCGTGTCTGGTTAAGACGCGATAAATCGATCCCGGAAGTGCTCGCCGTCGACGCCGGTACTCCAGCTCGGCGAGAGGAGTACGCGGCATCGACGGGGGAGCCTCCCTGCCGCATCTGGACCCGCGGTAAGTTCGGACTAAGGTACTTCGAATTCAGCTACGTTATTAACGTAGCTGAATTTGCGTACCTTAGTCCGAAGTGGGGGGTTAGTGGGGACCAGGCCTTAAACTGTTGTTGTCTTTGAAAAATATAAGTAGTTATGACAGAACTTAGAATCCTATGAGTTAAATTATCATATAAGAACTGCCTGCTGCTCCCTCCTCTCCACCTCACAGACTTATATGAATAGTTTGACATTTAACACCCACCCATGAAATATGATTACCACACTATGGACCATCCTTCATTCATTATCGAAAAGTCATCTCCCACCTCTATTAGGCCCATGATGCCATCCTCCATCACCTACTTGTTAAATTTTCAAACAAGCATCTTCATGCTTTTTCCCAGGCTGCCCCTCACACTTGGAGAAGCTCCCTGAAAACATCTGCAAAACTAACTCATTATCCATCTTAAAACTCTCCTTTGCTCTGGGGCCTACAAAAAACTCGGCAATGGTTAAGTTGCTGGTGTACTGAGGCCACTGCCTATCATGCTTCCAAATATTGTTTCATTGTTTCCTTGTACTCCCCGTCTGTATGCATCAGACTGGGAGCGGTTGGGTCATTACAAAACCTAAACCTAATTTCCCCCTTACTGTTACTCACACCTTCTTGTCAACTGTCTGAAATGGGCCACTCTCATTACCACTTCAAAAGATATTTTTCCTCCCTTGGTATCCTGCTGTTAATTGAATTGTCTGGTTAGACTGACCTTACACTTGGTAAGGCAACTCCCATCCTTTCGTGCATTTATACCTGCTCCTGTATTTTCTACTCCATGCGTCTGATGAAGTGGGTTCTAGCCCGTGAAAGCTTATGTCCAAATAAATTTGTTAGTCTCTAAGGTGCCACAAGGACTCCTCATTGGTTTTTATCAGTTGTCTTGTGTCTTATGTTTAGATTGCAAGCACTTTGGGGAAGGAATTTTTTTCTCTCCTGTGTTTGTACAGCACCAAGCACATTGGGGTCTGGTTCATGATTGCGACAGCTAGATGCTACGGTAATACAAATTAATAATAATCATAATACCTGAATAGGTGAATTGATAGCTGGTGTGATCTGATACACTAATTCTTGCCTCTTGACTGGTGCTTAAAGCTTTAAATGAGATTTTTTTAAAAAAATCTCTAACTCACCTATCCAATTATACAGTGTCCTATAGGTCCATTGGCCGCTTTTGGTAGATGAAGCTCAAAAAAAACCCTCTTCAGGGTTGGAACTGTTTTTGTAATATGCTTGTGCAGCACCTAGCGCAGTTGGGCCTGCGTCTCTGGATGCTACCTCAGTACAGCACCTAGCATGTAGGGTCATAGTACTTAACGGGGGCTCCTAGGCACTACCACAATAGTATTTTTATTATTTATATTTTGTAAAGAAAAGAGTTGCTCAAATAAAAATTAAGGGAAATTTTAGATTTCTTAAACGACAATTATTTTGAATCTGTTTTAGACTTGCCATTATGAATAATTTATTTTTCCCTTATGCAGAATGGTAGCAGAAGAAGAACGCCAGGAGGAGTTTATTTAAATCTGCTGAAGAATACACCTAGCATTACTGGAGAGCAAATCAAGGTAAACATGTTAGATTGTAAATTATTATGACTAAAGTAAATTAAAATCCTTCTTTGAAGAACTAATAATTTTGAGTGATTTTTTTAAAGGGAGGAGGGTTAAACTAATATGAAAATGTTCATTGTGACAATCTGTAACTGCACACACACAAAAATGTTAAAAAGACAAGGCCTCAAAAGTTGGGGAATGCCAGTCTCCTTGATTCAGCTGCTTACAGTGTGTATGTGTAATGACTAGGGATCTATTTAAATTGCAGAGAAATTGCACATTTTTTGTGGGTTGGTCATGGCATAAATAGCAAGTTTTGCAGATGTGTTCATACAGTATATGTACCAAAATACTGTAGTGTACTACTGTTACATTTGTAAGTGGCCCCGAGGTTCTCGAAGTTTTTTTGCTGGGACCCCTTTTGAAAATATTACAGGCTGTGACAATCTGCCCCCCTTCCAAAAAAGCGATCCTCGTGCCCCATACCACTGCTCTCCAACCACCCAGCTCTGAAGGCAGTGCTGCTGCCACTGCCAGCAGCAGCACAGAAGGGTGGCAATGCCACGGACCCCCACCTACAATAGTTGGGCTATTCCTTATAAATAGCTCAATTACCATTTCTATACTTTTCTAATATGTCTTTAAAGATTGAATTTGGGTCACTTAGCCTGCTAGTTGCTCAACCCTTTCTGGATTAGTGGCAGTCTTATTATTTTAAAGATTAAAGCCAATAATATTAATGGCTAGGTACGTGTAGGGCTTTCACTTGTTTTTTTTTTTTTTTTTTTCCTTAGCAATTATAAGGCAAACACTTGCATAATCAGCATATTAAATAAATATTTTCTTCTTCAAGGAAATCTTCTATGTTGAAAACCAGAAGGAGTATGAAAACAAAAAAGCTGCTAAGAAGAGGAGAATACAGGTTCTAGGAAAGAAGATGAAACAAGCTATTAAAGGGCTCAACCTTCAAGAGTATGATGATGCATCTCGAGAAACTTTTGCTAGTGACACAAATGAGGCCCTGGCTTCTTTGGATGATTTACAGGAAGGACATGGTGAAACAAAGCTGGATCCGGAGGATGCCATTGAAATTGATAATGCTCATGATCTGGAGATCTTTTAGTCATTAATGGACTGGATACGTAGAAGAACTAAATCTCTGACATATTAAATCAGCCTTTTATATTATACTTCTGTGTACTTGTTTTAATAAATTGCACAAGTAAATATGATTGGAAACACTTGTATTTTGGAGAGGACTTGATATAATTTAGCTAAATGTAAGTGCTTGGTAGAGATGTTACCTGTCCTATTTTATCAGTCTGGTCATTGTGTCCTTCAGAAGATGTTAAAATGTTTTAGATAATTCTCTGTCTTATAAAATCTGTTGCTGATGATTTTCGCTTAGTTGGCAAATTTGGGAATAAACTCAGGGCTAGTGTTTAAACAAAAAAACATATTTCATCTGTCAAAGCTAAAAAGTCATACTCAAGCAGGCGCTGCTCCTAAATCTAATGGGTGGGAAAAAGCATTTTGCTAATATAAAATACATATTCGTATTAAAGGTCCTATATTTTTAATATGGCAAAATACTGAGAAATATTACTTTTTTATAGGACTAAAAGTCCTGTAAAACCTTCTCTGGTGGGTTTGCTCAAAGGCAACTAGGTTACTGCGGTCTTCAGTCTCTTGGGTAACAACCTATTTTCTCAAACTAATCAATGGTGGATAGTACATTAGGCATAACTTTATAAAAGGCTCTGGTCCCTCCCATTTCTTATGATGATGAACTGAACTAGCTATCTTTTTTGTATACAATTTTGCAATATTGGACATAAGTCATTCAAACAATTGCTCTGAACTTTTATTGAGCATGACTGATCTTTTTGCTGAATAGGTCAGATGCTAATTTGAGATTCCCTTAAAGGATTTGTCTGCTCCATATTCTGTATGCATGCAGAAACAAAAGTGTTAGGTTGAGTTTTTTGCATGATTTCTACCTTTACAATATTCAGAGAATGTGTACAGAGATTTGAGCACAGGAGTGTGTCAGGAATTTGAGTTCTAATCCCATCTGTCACCTTGCCTTCTGTTTCATTTTTTTTCCCATTTCTAAATGGGGATAATACCTACCAAGCTCACAAAGGAGTTGTGAGGGCTACTTAGTTAATGTTGGTAAAGCACTTTGAAGATGGTACTTGATATAAGTGCTGAGCATTCTCTTTGGGATATAGCAGAAGAACTTGTGTGTGCTAGATTGTTCATGCAGCACAAACATCTGACATCTTAATGTTACTTAGAGTTGAGTGTTCTATGAATGGAACACATTAGTTTTCAGTTTAAAATGTTTCCAAAACAAAAAGCCTAATCCTGTAACTTTTGCCCATCCAAAACTTCCATTAATTTCAGGACAATACAAGAGCAATAGAAAAACAATATACAGTAGCATCCATGTGCAATTCTGTTTAATATGGTGAAATTCAACACATTCCAAAATATCTGAAGCTTAGGAAAAAAATCTATAGGAAGAGTATCCATAAAGTTGATCATCCTCCAACAGTAGTGATTTGTGACAGAGTATTTTGTATCTACTGAAAAGGTGTGGCTGTTCTCAATTATTTAATTTTTAAAAGAATGAGAAATTTAGCATCCTCAGGGCTTCTGTTCTCTGTTGCCACACTTTTCTGTTTAGATTTATAGATTCCATATTAGCAAAAAGAGTTTAGTGGCTGTATACCATACCCAAAATTATATGAACTTTTACCAACCATAATAGTGAAGTAGGAAAAAGATGAATTGAGTACTTTTAAAATCACTTAGAAAAACATTAGCCTGACCTATAGCAAATAGCATAAAGACACTGCATTTGTGAGATCTACCTAGGAGAAGAGTGGTGAAATTTCCCATATTTGGCTCAGTTTACAGCTGTAGAGTGCAAAAAATAAAGATTACAGCTTTAAAATTGTTTTTGGTGCTTCTGGTGAGGTTTCTTAAGTTTTTTTGAGATATTAACTGTGCACAAAGCAATATGACCATATGTACAAACAGATTAGAATGCAATTTTTTTTACTACTGAAAAAAACACCTGGACCAGGTATTAATATGGGGATGAGCTATCTTCCCTACTGTAGCTTTAAACTAATATTTATTACCTATCAATTTGTGCTCAGACAAAGCTTAATTTGTAAAGAAAGCGGTGTAGGGGCTCAAGCAATTTTTTTACTTTCAGAAGTGAGGCAGCAAGCCCAGACAGGGGCTATGAATGGCCAAGCCTAGACTTGTGAGTAGGGTGACCAGATGTCCTGATTTTATAGGGACAGTCCTGATTTTTGGGTCTTTTTCTTATATAGGCTCCTATTACCCCACCCCCGGTCCCAATTTTTCACACTTGCTGTCTGGTCAACCTACGTCCAAGGCTCAGAGATGGGACATATCAAGTACTGTGCCCATGCCACTTCAGAGAACCAGTATCTTTGGCACTATGGTGATGACACTGAGCACAAGTTCCCTCATAGCAATGAGCCAAAAATGGGGTTAATCACTTTAACCCTTTCCATGCACATTCTTCCCTGTTTGTATCTCCCTTTAACCCTTAGCTCACAAGGGTCCCTTCTGCCTGCCAACTGTTCTGGGAAACGTACTAGTTAAGGGAATACTTAGGCGTCCCATTAGGTACTGGGAATGAATTTAAGGGTGGAGGGTCAACCTTTCTCCAGTGCTGGTGGTTGAGCACATTCTCCCTTACTTGTGCTCAGCGCCCCCCTCTCGCCTCTGCCACAGTCACATCTGCAGCAGGAAGGGTCTGTGGTTCCCCTCTGGTGACTGGGGGGGGGGGGGTATCTTGCCCCTTCTTTTTGAAACCTCGGGCAATTCCGTCTCCGGAGCAAGCCCATCCCCTGGCTTGTTTGCAGGTGCAGTGCAGAGGAGCTACACCTGCCCTCCGCGCGCGCCCGCCCAGCCTGGCCACCTTCTGGAACGTGGGCGGTGGCGGCGGCGGCGGCTGCTGCATCACAAAGGCGCCCACGCCGGAGCGACCCCGCGCTGCGAGCGGTCCCGGCGCTGGAGAGGCCGCGGGGAGTCGGGAGTGGGCTGCAGCCGCCATGGTCTCCGTCGGGACCAACACGGACCTCAAAGGGTGAGGAGGAGGAATATGGGGCTGCTGCGCCCAGCAGCTCCCCCACCCCCGTACCCGCATATCCCCTCCGCACTCCCGTATCCGCATTTGGAGGGGCTAATGGGGGCCACCCTACTAATCTCTGAGCTCTCCCTGAAGCGGCATCAGTCACCTCTCCGTCCCGCTGGCCCCTTCTCTGCCTATTTCCTCCTACGTGTCTGAGGGAGCGGGTCGGCAGAGATTTCTGATTGGCAGCTGCCAGGGCTTTCCCCAGAGCAGGGACCTTCCAGCACCTAGGTTGGCCCTGCCTCAGACTGCCTGGTGTTAGCAGACACCCCTCGTTCTGTGCCTTGTTTCTAAACTAGATTGTTGCCGTCCTCAGGGCAGGAAGCATCTTTGCCTGGGAAGTGTCAGGTAGGCCCCTTGTATCCTGGGCTTATAGACAGAAATACAACCTTCTCCTCTGCCCCAAGAAGCGCTCCCATAGGCACTCTACATATAGAGTAGAGCACCAGGACCACACTCAGCCAGATGCAGACCCCAGGGTCCCACCACAAATGGAGGAGTAGCTCACAAACCATGCCCCTGCTAGCCCCAAGCTGTGCGAGCGTACAAAGCCAGCTCTGCTCCTGTCTGGTGTCTGCCTGAGGCTAGGTCTACACTACCCGCCTGAATCGGTGGGTAGAAATCGATCCCCTAATCGACGCTCTTACTCCACCAGCGGAGGTGGGAGTAAGCGCCGTCGACAGAAAGCCGCGGAGGTCGATTTTGCCGCAGTCCTCATAGCGGGGTAAGTCGGCTGCGATACATCGAATTCAGCTACGCTATTCACGTAGCTGAATTTGTGTATCTTAAATTGACCCCCCCCTGTAGTGTAGATGTAGCCTGAGGGTGAGGAGGGCATGCAGTGATTGGAAGCATAAGAAATCATGCTCCTCAATTTATGAGATCAAATTAATTTCTTTACTGTTATGCTAAATACGGAAGAAAAAACATTTGTTAGTTCAGCATAGTGTCCTAGGAAAACATGAAATTTCAGTTAGATAATAAGCTTGTCTGGCGGTAAGGGAAGAAGCAATATTTTTATTAATTATAATTATATTAAAGACTTTCCCTCTCTATGAATTATATGCACTCGTTTGTTTCAGTTAATAACCCAACCCAGTCTTCTCTCCTAACACTGCCACACTGTCTTTTTTTAAATGTTTTGTCCCACAGGCTTGTTCACTGCCATTTGCCAAAGTTATCACACAAACATGGGATGATTCCAACGCATTACGTGATGCCCTGGAAAGAAGACATGAAGAACAGGAAATTCACTTTAAAGGTAGTGGAACCAGAAAAATATTTCCTCCTGTTAACACTATAATAGTGGCCTAATTTCCAAAGGTGCTGGGCACACTCAGTTCCCATTGTCTTCACTTCTGAAAATCTGGCCAGGCAACTGTATTTGCTGTTGTCTCTGCACCATCTTGCCACTGTTGGTGGAAGTATATTTTACTCTGTAGCTTGTGACAGGTTTCAGAGTGGTAGCTATGTTATTAGTCTGTATCAGCAAAAACAAAGAGGAGTCCTTGTTAGAGACTAACAACTTATTTTGGGCATAAGCTTTTGTGGGCTAGAACCCACTTCATCAGATGCATGGAGTGGAAAATACAGTAGCAGGTATATAGTACATGAAAAGATGGGAGTTGCCTTACCAACTGGGGGTCAGTCTAACGAGACAATTCAATTAACAGTAGAATACCAAGGGAGGAAAAATCACTTTTGTAGTGGTAACGAGGATGGCCCATTTCAAACAGTTGACAAGAAGGTGTGAGTAACGGTAGAGGGAAATTAGTATAGTAAAATTAGGTTTTGTAATGACCCATCCACTCCCAGTCTTTATTCAGGCCTAATTTGATGGTATCCAGTTTGCAAATTAATTCCAGTTCTGCAGTTTCACATTGAAATTGCCACTTTTAAGTCTGTTATTGAGTGACCAGGGAGGTTGAAGTGTTCTCCTACTAGTTTTTGAATGTTGTAATCAGGGTTTTGGAGCTGTGCTCCGGCTCCGCTCCAGCTCCAGGCAAAAACCTGCACTCCGCTGCTCCACGCTCCAGCTCCGGGCTCCGCTCCAAAGCCCTGGTTGTAATTCCTGATGTCAGATTTGTGTCCATTTATTCTTTTGTGTAGAGACTGTCCGATCTGGCCACTGTACATGGCAGAGGGGCATTGCTGGCACATGATGGCATAAATCACATTGATAAATGTGCACGTGAACGAGCCCCTGATGGTGTGGCTGATGTGGTTAGGTCCTATGATGATGTCCCTTGAATAGATATGCAGACAGAGTTGGCTCTGGGGTTTGTTGCAGGGTTTGGTTCCTGGGTTAGTGTTTTTGTTCTGTGGTGTGTAGTTGCTGGTGAGTATTTGCTTCAGGTTGTGGGGGCTATCTGTAAGCGAGGACTGGCCTATCTCCCAAAGTCTGTGAGAGTACGGGATCGTCCTTCAGGATAAGTTGTAGATCCTTGATGATGCGCTGGAGAAGTTTTAGTTGGGGGCTGTAGGTGATGGCTAGTGGCGTTCTGTTACTTTCTTTGTTGGGCCTATCTTGTAGTAGGTGACCTTCTGGCTCTGTCAATCTGTTTCTTAACTTCACCAGGTGAGTATTGTAGTTTTAAGAATGCTTGATAGAGATCCTGTAGGTGTTTGTCTTTGTCTGAGGGATTGGAGCAAATTCGGTTGTATCTTAGAGCTTGGCTGTAGACAATGGATCGCGTGATGTGGTCTGGATAAAAGCTGGAGGCATGTAGGTAAGTATAACGGTCAATAGGTTTTGGGTATAGGGTGGTGTTTATGTGACCATCGCTTATTATCTCTGTAGTCTCTAAGGTGCCACAAGGAATCCTCGTTGTTTCTGTAGCTTGTACCATCAGAAACAAGCTTCCAGTGTTCTGATTTCTTCCTCTTGACTGTGAATCTCATGAAATCTCAGCTGAAACATGTCTTTCCTTCCTTGGCAATACCTCTTAGTCCTTCTTTCTCCCTCTCTCTCCCTTTGCACAGGCATTTAGCAATAATGATTACTGAAAGATGCAATACAAAATAGGTGGGCTAAGTAAAGTCTTAGCAAACTGAAGATTGACTAAAGCAATTCCTTAGAAGGCAAATTTGAACTGGATTCTGAAATAAATGATAATCTAGTGGAGCTTTTGGAAGGTAGGAATGTATTGTGCTTCTTTGTATGTGTGAGAAGGTGAGCTGTGACATTCTAATTTTCTAGATGTAATGGATTCTGAAGATGTGGTTCTAAGGGATACCTTGTAATAGAGGTGAGAGGAGATAAGGCAGAGATGGTATTGAGGCAGTTGTGTATATGAGTGATATTGTGAACGTCGTAATGGATAAATCTGCATAGATAGAGGTAAAAGTAAAAGATTTGCAGGAGCTGATGATGCTAGGATTATTACTAATGGGGACAAATGGAAGGTCTGAGTTGAGAGACTAAGGGTATGAAACCACATGTGTCTGATGAAGTGGGTATTCACCCACGAAAGCTTATGCTCCAGTACTTCTGTTAGTCTATAAGGTGCCACAGGACCCCTTGTTGCTTTTTACTAGAAAGGTAAGTCAGCCTATTAGATCAACTTACAGCCATCGCAGTAATTATTAGGTGGTGCACGTCCACACTACCCTCCTTGGGGCAGTGATGCACGTCCTCACCAGGAACACTTCCACCAACCTAAGAGGAGCAGTATGTGGAGCTGAGAACCCGGTCTCTCAGCTCTGTTGGCAGCTCCCTGGCAAGAGCCTGGCTACCCCACAGGCTCACAGGCTGTGCCCCGCTCCCTGTTACCCTCTGGAAGCAGGGGGAAGCCCTCTGGGCTTCTGACCCTGGTTCCTAGCCAGGAGCAGGGTCCATTCTTGCCCCAGCCACCCAGCTCTCCAGAGGATGGCGGGCGGGGGGAAAGCTAGGCTCTAGCTACCAGGCTTTCTTGTCAATTTACAGTTCCTGCCACAGACACTGCATTGCCCTAACTACATCTACATAAGCTTTACGCCTCTCGTGGAGGTGGAGTTATTATGTGGGTGTAGTAGGGCACTTACATCGGTGGGAGGAAGGCTGTAGTGTAGACACTAACATAATTAGGTCGACGTAAGCTGCCTTATCTCAACTGAACTGTGTAGTGTAGACCAGCCCTAAGTAGAAGAGGTTGAGATGTGTTCTTGAGGATGTTTCACTTTCCAAGAAAAGCCATTCTCTCTCACACATTTTTGTTGAAGGAAACTGAGAAGCTGTAAGTTTATTTGCTCAAGACAGGCTAAGTTATTAAAGGAATGAAAATAAATATACAACAGAGCATGATCAGCATAAAAGTGGCAAAAAATGAACCGAACTGTATATTTTTGTCTGTAAAGCAGCACACACTGGGGTACATTTTAAACCATTCTCAAATTCAGAAACATTTAGACCCCTAAAATATTGAGTAATATATTCCGCTTGTCACTATAATGTCACAGAAGGGACACTAGATAAATCTAAGATGTTTATTTTCAGATGTTTATTTTCAGTCACTAATAGCTTTCTCAAAATATGTCCTTTTAGGCTTAGATTTGTCATTCTTTGTTTTAGCCTTATGGTAAATTAAAAAAAAAATCTGTTGAACCTTTCTAGAACTATTAAAACAAGAAAAAAGATTTACTTCTTTTAAAAACTTTCTTATACTTTTTTTACATGCTTGGATAATTCAAGCATTATTAATTGTTTTAAACTTCACACGTATGTAAGTCCTTCCTGAGAAAGAAGTGCTTTGCTAATCAATTTGCAAAGTTAGAAGTAATTAAAATTCACATATAATGAGTTACATTAATATTCCTTAGCTAAGTCCCAATCCTGCAGACAGGTGAGTATACTTTATCTCTGAGTGTAATCCATTATTGAACTCATTGGCTGCTCCCATCAATAAAGTTACTCTAGGAGTCTAGGCCATAAGTGTTTGCATGATAGGAGCCTAACAACTACAAAGTCTGATCTTCCAGAGAGGCATAGTATACAGAAACAAATAGAGATATGTATATTATTCAAATATACTCAAGTGAATGATTACATACATATATGGACATTTAAAGAAATAAAAACAACAAGGAGTCTGGTGGCACCTTAAAGACTAACAGATATATTTGAGGACACCATCAGAGGACCCAACCATATCGGCCACACCATCAAGGGCTCATTCACCTGCACGTCTACTAATGTTATATATGCCATCATGTGCCAGCAATGCCCCTCTGCCATGTACATTGGCCAAACCGGACAATCCCTATGTAAAAGAATAAATGGACAGGAATGGTAACATACAAAAGCCAGTAGAAGAACACTTCAATCTCCCTGGACATTCTATAACAGATTTAAAAGTAGCCATACTTGAACAAAAAAACTTTAGAAACAGACTTCAAAGAGAAACAGCAGAATTAAAATTCATTTACAGATTTAACACCATTAATTTGGGCTTGAATAAGGACTGGGAGTGGCTGGCTCATTACAAAAGCAGTTTTGCCTCTCCTGGAATTGACACCTTCTCATCTATTATTGGGAGTGGACTACATCTACTCTGATCGAATTGGCCCTGTCAACACTGGTTCTCCACTTGTGAGGTAACTCCCTTCTCTTCATGTGTCATTATATAATGCCTGCATCTGTAATTTTCACTCCATGCATCTGAAGAAGTGAGGTTTTTTACCCACGAAAGCTTATACCCAAATATATCTGTTAGTCTTTAAGGTGCCACCAGACTCCTTGTTGTTTTTGTGGATACAGACTAATATGACTACCCCCTGATATTTAAAGAAATGTACCTGTGAAAGCCTCTAGATATGCACATATGGGAATGTGTACCACATGTCTAACGCTCAATTCTGGTGTGGATTTGTCTGCAGAAATCAGGAGGCTGGGTGCACAGTGTCAATTCACTGGCTTATGTGCATGCAAATGGGAGGCCCTTTGAAAATTTGGCCTAGAGCAGGGGTGGCCAAACTGTAGCTCTTTTACTCTACATGTGTGCCTCCTGGAGCCCCCCATGCTCCCCATTTTCTGCCTACCAGACTGGGGCTGGGGGAAGCTCATGGCTTCTGCCCTGCAGCGGGGTAGTGGGACTAGGGGCTTCTGCCAGAGATAACTGGTACCTGTTGAGAAAGGAGGCACAATTTAAAGGTTTGCACCCCCCGCCCAACAGTTTGAGTCACTCCCCACCAGGCACACTTCCCCTCTTACCCTCAGCTGTCCATCCCTGCAGCTCCCACATAGCTCCCAGTGGAGAAACAGCTGCAAACAGCTGGGAGCTGCAGGGAGGGGCCTCTGCTCTCCCTGTTGCTCCCAGCTGTTTGCTGCTGCCTCTCCCCATGGCTGCAGCTTCCAGCTTGCCAGCTCCAGCTGCCATACAGGGAGGGGATCCAGCAGCACCATTGGATTGCCTGGGGACAGCAAACCCCCTGGCAAAAATCTGGGGGCATATGTGACCCCACGTGACCCCCCCCCCATGCATCGCTTCTGGCTTCTGCCCAGTGGGGAGGGGAATCTCTGGGCTTCAGCCTCACTGGGCACAGCTGCCAGGGCTTGGGGCTTCAGCAGGAGTGGGGTTTAAGCCCCTAGCCCAGGCAGGCATGCCCCAGCTCTTGAACTTCTGAAGATTGTCGTATGCAGCTCAGAAAGTCAGTAAGTTTGGCCACCCCTGGCCTAGAGTTTTTGGTTGTTTTTGTTTTTTTGTTTTCCTCTATTTACTGAGCCATCTGTTAATAGGTTGTTATATCAATTAGGGTTTTCAGTTAATAGTATAATTATTAAAGGAGTTAGTTCAGGCAAAAATGAGTTTTTTTCATAGGCAACCATTGGAATTTCTTTACACAGCATGCAGAGGTTGTTGGGGTATATACGGGTGCCACAGAAGATAGTCTGTTTTTGGAGCACAGAGAAAGACTTTGCCATGGAGAAGAAAGAAAACACATACGGGAGAAAATTCCTCAGGAAATAATGATTGCAGATATTCCCATATATTCTCATCTCTCCAGATACCAGAAGTCTGTGATTGCTCATGCATGGAGGATGAAATTCTGACCTGCTTTTTCCCTCAATACAGTCATGTTTGAACTGTATAGGCTATGAAGTTTAAATCTGCTGCAAGAAAAAAACTGCGTGGTGCTTTTTTTCTCTCTTTAAAATAGAATTAACATGTTTTTAAAGCTGATTAGATGTTCTATTTGAAATGAAAAATAAGTTCTGTCTGCAATTTGACCTGCATATTTTTGATTAGGGAAGGGAGAATCTCAAAAGTTTCAGACTTCCCAGTTCGATTTAGATAAGGCGCATACAGACATTTGGATGCTTATCTGAAGTTTATACAAACCTTTAGACTCTACTCAGCTTTCCACCACCATCTCCAACAGACTGGTATCAATCCCATTCTTTATCCTCTATTGTTTTCTTGGAGAGAGTCCCACTAGCTGTCTACCAGCCCTCCTTACATCTTCTAAGGGTGACTAGCTAGCTTCCTCTCCTGGCTCTTCAGGGGGCAGCTGGCTGGTTCACTTCCCTCTTCCTTTTGTTTAGGTGATAGTTGCATTCCTCCCCCTATCTCCAAATGCTAGGCAGGTAGCAACATCAGGATCTGGAAATTGTCCAACTGATACTGTTGCAGCTGTTGCACTCGACTCAGCTCTTGGTCTGAATTGCTTCCAAGTATATTATAGTAAAAAGAAATTCCCATTATTGGCTGATGGAGGAATTATGGGTTTACAAAGCCACTGAAATCATGGGGAAGTAAAGGAGACAAAATTTGGAGAAATACTAAAGGGTCATCAGTTAAAAAGGTGCTGAAAGGCTGAACAAATATAAATGGAAATAAATAAAATACATAAATGAGAACAGTTGGTTCCAGTCATACAGGAGCTCTCTGTATGGAATCAATTCCACTTGTCAATCAAGAACAGATGCCATTAAAATGATTTAATTGAATTTTGCATTATAATGGCTCTTTAGTCATAATTGCTTATTCTAAAAATGCCACAGGTTCAAACTTCAGAGAGTGAGAAATGGGGAAGAAAGAAAATGAAAAACCTTTTAAATTTAAAAGCTGCTATGTATTTATAAATGTTCTGGGATAAAAAACATACTTTTGCATAACCAGTTTTGTTTATATTTCACATCTGCTGGAAGGAAGACAATTAAGAAATTTTGGGCTTGCCATTTTTATACACTAATAACATTTAAAAAAATACATTGGCATGTAATTTTAAAATATTGCTCTCTTCACAAATACACTTTATTTCAAATTGTGATTAAATCTAACAGTATAACACTTTCTGCTCTGGGTTGAAGAGGATCCTCCCCTACCCCCCAACTAGATCAAAAGCAGAAAGGAGCTGTCTTCAAAGCCTAGGTACTTATAAATTAAAATATAAAGTCACCATGAGCAAATGAGCAGTAGGGTTTCAAGAACATTTTTATACATAGTTAAAATGTGCTCAATATTTTGTGTCTAGAAATATTAATCACAACATAGTGTTTTTCACCCTAAGTGGTTCCAAATCTGAAATACTTTCATTTATAATTTTTTTTTAAGAAAAAATATAACATTACATTTGTATTGCTTATGGCTTTTCCCTTCAGAGCTACTGTAGTTGTGGATAAAATCTGCAGCTGACATAATTTTCTTTTATAGATAAGGAAATAAAAATATGACCTAAAGCATCACTCCCAAAAACTATGAGTCAGATTGGAGTCCCTGCGACATCAGCACACCGGGACGGTAAAAGGCTTGCAGCTGGTTGGAAGGAGAATGTTCCTGATAATGAGCATTGTGCTGGGCTGCCATAAGCAGCTCTACTCAACTCCCCGCCCCCTTGTGCCCTGGTACAGGGTGTGTGTCAGAGATGGGGGCATGTAGTGCTGTGTTAATTTTGATGGAATAAATGGGCCCAGAGAGTCAAAGGTGTTAACATAGCCCTATGACTGTAAATGCTAAACAATTAAATGTTTTGGGAGGGGTTGAATACAGAGACTTTGGCCTGCTTAATTCCATGGCAACTACCTCCATTATATATCTTTATTAAAGATACAGAAGAAGAAGAATAAAGAATTTGAAATGTGAAGTACTGTATTAAGTAAGGTTTTCATTTTAACAATATTCCTTATTCCCCTTTGCTCTAACTACAGAGTTTCTATAGGGGAAACTGCCTGTTAGACAGGTTTTTAGATGGTATTATAGATAACAATGATCCTTCTTGGGGAAAAGAGAAAAATAGTTGAGATGATCTGGCGGTGTTGTTGCAAACTGATTCTGCTTCCTTTAAAACAAACAAAATAACCCAAATGCACACAGAAAGGGACAGAAAAGAACAGTGATATTAAATGCAGCTCCTGTCTTTGGTGCTGACTCTTATTCACAACTTCACGGCTAAAAAAATAGACACGGCACCCTATCTTATTAGCCACTCCAAGACCTAGCAAATTTGTACAGCATTGAGCTGTATAAGGCCTGGTTTACACTGGGCGGGAGGGAGATCGATCTAAGTTACACAACTTCAGCTACGTGAATAACGTAGTTGAAGTTGACGTACTTAGATCGACTTACTGTGGTGTTCACCGCGGTGAATCAACTGCTGCCACTCCCCCATCCACTCTGCCTGTGCCTTTTGCGGCAGTGGAGTACAGGAGTCGACGGGAGAGCACTCATGGATTGATTTATCACATCTAGACTAGACACGATAAATCGACCCCCGCTGGATCGATTGCTGCCCGCCGATCCGGCAGGTAGTGTAGACATACCCTGACATTGCTTTTAGCTACCTCTTGGGTCACAGGCTCACGGCATTGTTGCAAAAGAGACAGTCTTGACCAACTGAACTAGACTTTTATTAAACAGAAGGCAAAAAGAGAGAGAGGAAAGAAAAGAAATAAGGTGGAGAAGGAAAATGATGTGGAAGGGATGAGGGTAGTGGGTGAGTGACAGCAGGAACTCAAGTGTCACATCCCAGGTGATATTCAGGATTTAGTGGAATCCACTGGAAGTGGTAGGGTGACCAGACATCCTAATATTATCGGGACAGTCCCAATTTTAGGGGACTTGTCCCGCATCCTGACCTTACATTGATCGGGACGCCCTTTGTCCCGATACTGGGGACCGTCTGGACCGCAGCTGCGGTGCCGCCGCTCACCACTTCCTGGGGAAGTTCCCAGCGCCCTCCTGCCGGCAGGAGCGCCACATGCTCCAGGGGCGGGGCTTGCAGGCCCCGGGAGCGGGCAGAGAGCCCTCTGTCCCCGCCACTCCCCACCCGACCCGCAACCCTAGGAGCCAGAGGGACCAGCTTGCCGGATGCTTCCCAGGATGGGAGCCGCCCCAGGTGAGCACCGCTGGGACTCCCCACCTCACCCCCGGCAGGTCCCTCTGGCTCTTAGTGTGCGGGGGGCTCTGCATGCTGCCGGCGCCTGCAAGCTCCACTCCGCGGCTCCGGCAGCTCCGATTGGCGCTTTTCCCAGCCAATGGAAACCATGGAGCTCGCGCTTGTGGCGGGCGCAGCACGTAGAGAGTGGAGACTCCCCTCGCCGCTCTCACCCTAGGAGCCAGAGACCTCCCAGCAGGGCTGGTGAGTGCAGCCAGGGAAAGGGGCAGGGTGTGATGGAGTGAGTGTCTGGGAGGTGTGTGTGGGATGCTGGGCTGTGAGGGTGTGGAGGGCGCTGGGCAGTGGGGGAGGTTTGTGTGTTTTGGGGTGCTAGACAGTGAGGGCCTGTTGGGGGGTGCTGGGCAGTGGGGGAGATCTGTGTGTGTCAGGGCACTGGGCAGTGCGGGTCTGTGTGGGGCATTGTGTGGTTGTGGTGGTGGGGCCATGGGGAAGGGCACTGGGAGGGAGGAAGGAAGGGAGGGAGGGGAAATCTGTGTGTATTGGGAAACTAGCGAGTGGGCGGTTCTGTGTGGGGTGCTGGGCAGCTGTGGTGGGGCTGTGGGCAGGGGGGGCACTGGGCGGGGTGTGTGTGCACAGCACTGTGCATTTGTGGTGGAAGGGTTGTAGGGGGGCTCTGGGCATAGTGGATCCAGGGGGTGCTGGGCAGGGGAGCTGTGTGGCTCAGCATGGGCCCACCCCCAACAGGAAGGGGCACGCTGGTAGCACATGGACCAGTGTGCCTCTGGCTCCGGTCGAGGCTGTGCACTGTGTCTGTCTGTCTCTTTGCCCCCCCCCCCCTCCTCCGCTGATATTTCACTCTTGCGATCTGGTCACCCTAGGAAGTGGTGATGTCATCAGTCCCCTGTCTCTGGCCCAGTCTAGTCTGAACATCTTTCAGGATCACAATGATGAAGGCCCAGAACGTCAGGGTGGATCCCAGGTCCCCAAGAGATGGTGAGAGCGGCTGACATGGTGAACCTTGCCCTTCAGTCCAACTGTCCCCAGTGTTTTTCACACCCCCACCTAAGGTCTTTTTTTAAGGACCCCAAAAGGGAGTGATGGTGTGTTTTAGTCTATCCCCTCATTATTTGCTCCACCAATTACACCTAATTTCCAATGCACCAGTGTTAGGCCATTAATTTCCAGTTCCATTCTCCTCTTGTTTACCAGTCATCTCAACATAATCCTTGGTTGCATCAGTAGACTTTAATTTGAACTCATTCAGTCTGTCTTTAACTTTTACTGACCTTTATAAATAATTGTATATAACAGGCTGAGCTGGACCTTTGTTACCTTGAACAACTTAGAGTACGGGCCACTGCACAACAGCAGGGCATAACATTACTGGCATTCTTGGTAGCATGTCTGCCCATAGGCAGTCCAGGAGAGGCTGCTGTAATTTAGGGCACCTCCTGGGCCTAAGTTACTCCAAAGGCCATTTCAGTAGCATTTCAGCCCCTGAACCAGCCCAGAATCGAATGAGGGGTGGAATTAACATTCTGGCATTTCTGAACTATTGAGTGCTTGACTTTGCAACCTTAGTGCTCTTTTAACATAAGTTTCTGTGTGTAATTTATTTTAAGACGTGGGTACTAGATACACAGTCTAATTGGTTTAGTAGTCTGATTTTTTTGCATTTGAAGTCAAGCATTTGAAGAGACGCCATCATCTTCAGGGCTCCCAAAAGTGTCACCTATCATATATCTGTTGTGCAATCTTCTTCATGTTCTAAAACAGTGGTCTCCAAACTTTTTTGATTGCGCACCCCTATCAGTAAAAAAATTTTGAGCACGCACCCCCAATATATGTATATTTATTTATGTATAAATTATATACATGTACTATTATACTAATATATTATGTACATTATAAAACATACAAAAATATAAATTAAAAAAGGATGAGATAAAGATGAAATAAACAATATTTTTTAAAAAAAATTTTATTGTATTTTATTTATTGGTACAAAAAACCTTTTTGCTTTCACAAAAAAATTATTAATAATATTTTTTAGTGAGAGCAATGTGATTGAATATGCTTCATTATTTCTGAAAAGCTTGGTTTAACACTTTGTGATACAGCGATTCGAAGGTCTGGATTAGGGTTAGGGTGCGGGAGGGGTTCAGGGTGGGGTGCGGAAGGAGGCTCAGGGCTGGGGCAGGCAGGAGGTACAGAGCACTTACCTGGGGCAGCTCCTGTTTGGTGCAGGTGGCTCTGCGCAGTGTGGCATCACCCCCATGGCCACGATTCTGGGAACTGCATCCCCCCACCCCCCAGGCCACCCGGAACGCAGGGGCTGCAGGGCCCTGGGCTGAGGGGGCCCCGGGGCCCTGGCCTGCAGCTCTAAAGCCCCTTTCAGAATGCGGCCCTGCGAGCACGGGCCGGAGGACTCAGGACTGGAGGAGCAGGGGCAGCTGCGCAGCCAGCGGCCGGAGAGAAGCGGCGCTTTCTCCTTCAAAGTGCCGCTTCTCTCCAGCCGGCTTTGAAGGGGAAAGCGCCGCTTCTTTCCGGCCTCTGGCTGTGCAGCTGCCCCTGCTCCTCCACGGGCCGGAGGACTCAGGGACGCATTTTGAAAGGGGCTTTATAGCTGCAGGCCAGGGCCCCGGGGCCCCCTTAGCCCAGGGCCCTGCAGCCCCTAAAGCCCCTGCATTCCGGGTGGCCCTGCCTGTGGGGGGGCAGCTTCCCCGCTCGCTCGCTCGTTCCCTCCCTCCTCCGGCCGTCCTTTTTTTTTTTTCCAGGTGTATCGATCGTCTTGCGCACCCGACTTTGGAGACCACTGTTCTAAATGACTTTTTATTTTTAATTCACTCACTGGTCACTAAGAAATGCAATGAGGGGAAAATAAAATGTCACTATTAGATGTGATCACACCAAATTACAATAAGCCTGTATATTCTGCAAGTGAACGGGACCCAGAGAGAAAGCAGTTAAGACAGTGAATGGACCCAACATGTCTCAGCTGGTAGAGTACTACTGCTGGGCCACGGGGATGGGCTTGCTTGTCTGGGGACTATAGTTGAAGACAGAGTAATAACAAAATGCTTCTCACATATTTTAATTTTGGCCCTGAAGCTCTTTAATATAATGGTGAAGAACCAGTGAAGAAAAAAATAATGCTATATAACGTTTAGGCCTGGATCCTGTGAGGTGTCAGGTGGCAGTAGGCATGCAGCTCATTGCAAGACTGCATCCATAGTGCGGAACAAATCTGTCTTAGTAGCATCAGAGTCTTGGAGGAAAAAGTTGACTTCAGAAGAAAGTCCTTCCCTATTCAATGCTCTCTTTGGACCATATTGTCCCTGGCCTTATGTGGGGGTGGAAGGATGAGTGTATAACAAATTTTCCCCACTCCTTGCATAACCCACCTAAGGGCAGGCAAAATTGTGGCCCTGCATTCACAGCAGCACAGGGGCTGCTCCATCTCTACTCTGCTGAGAGCACATGGCACCCCAAAAGGGCTTGAGAGGAGGTGGAGCCATGACTTTGTTCCCCTTATGCACCAGCCTGTAGAGCTGGCCCCACAAGATACATCCTACAATGGGATGTAGTAACAGGTGTGCAATCTCTACCCAGGAGTTCCAGGAAGGCATTCACATGTACCTGCTAAATGGGTTCTTAGATGTCCACCTACATCTTTCTGCTCCTTCATGAGTCACTGGGCCTTATTCATGGCCATTAACCTACCATTAACCAGCCGAGGAGGATTTCCTCTGCCTAGGTGAATTGTCAGTTGCCACAGAGATACCAGAGTGCCTCTGATACCTCCAGCACCAGCTCCTAGAATATGGGACATGGCTCAGAAAAAGGAAATGTGACTAGAGCTCTTCTACACCTGTCTGATTTGAAGCTGTGAGTAGCTAGGTGTAAAATAGAGCCCTGTAGCAGCTCTATTTTATGATGAGGCCCAGACCGAGAGTTTTGCAAAGTCACCTTTTCCCTTCACCCCTTCTCTGGTTTTACAGTGAACATAGCTCAGCCAAACCATAAAAATCTGCCCATTAAATTAAGGGCAACAGATAGGATCCCCATACTAGTGATTGTGCTGGTGGACTGTGTTGCTATGGAACAAGCCTCATATCCTCTTATGCATCAGTTTCCCAATCTGTTAAAAAGGGTATGTAATAACTACCTCCCAGGAATAGTAGCAAGATTAAATAGTTAAGGCTGGTAAAGCACTTAACAATGAGTGCTCTGGTTTTGCCAAATTAATATTTGATGGTAGCAATTATATTTCATTTTCTTTTTTCTTAAGTTGGCAACAAGCAGGCTCTGCTTTTCTTATACAATCATCACTCTGTCATTTTAAACCCACATGCTGTTAGTAAATTGCTTAGTATTTCTTGTATTATTTTTTATTCGATTTTGCTATTCTGAGCTGTCTGTTGTCTGCTAACTGCTTAATTTCTCTTGTTTTCAGTTTCCCCCCCCACATAAGAAGGACTCAGGATTAGTTTGCTTGAGAGAACATTCTTAGTTGCATAAGAATCTCTGCTTCTTTAGTGAAGTCATTCATTATCTTCAACATGAACTTGAGAGGTGGATTTAACCTCTTGTATGATTAAGGTGTCATTTTGCGATGAGTTATTCATGCTCCAGCTCTGTATTGTAGTGGGTTTGGTTGGGTGGTCATTTCTGGACAGAATGTGCTCAGCCATAGAAAGAGTCTCAATGTCACATTTCTGTACTAGTAAACAAAACATTTTAAAAATTGCTCTTATTGTCAAAACACTTCTAACTGGAGTAAGAGCAACATCTGGAGTACAGGTGTGGAATCTCCCACAGATTAAGTTGTCTCAAACATTTACACGATTCTTTTTAATTTAACATCTCTATCTCTTTCCTCAGTGCCTCCATATTACAAATTGGCTGCATTCTTTCCTTCCCTAGATTTATGAGGTAGTCAAAGGCATCTATTCTCCCAGTTTAGCCAAATGAAAGTGGAGCAAATTAATGCCTAAGTTCTGCAGCTGCAATGAAGGCTGTACATTCTCCTGCCTAGTCTATGGGGTGAGCCTTGGGAAGAGGGTGGGGCCCAAACAATAAGAAGAGGCTGAGGGCTCCCCAACCTACATATCCAGCTAACTGTATGGAAGGACTTTCCCCCAATCCCCAGCCATGGCAGCACAGCTCTGAGTTCTGCAGCTGTCACTGGCAGCATTAATTCACCATGAGTTTTCCTGCAGACAGGCTCAGAGTTTTCAGTGGGGGCTTGCCAATCGGTTTGGCTCCACCACAGTTTCTTCCTCCACCTCCCTTCCTTCACCTCTGGTTCTGTGTTCTTTTCTCATGCATCCCAGGGACATGTGGATCATTTGCAGAGGTGGTCTCACAACAGAGAGGAACAGTGATCCATTTAGCCATCTTTCCTGTACACAAGATCTATGTCCTGACAGATTTACAATTTCTGAGACAGAGATTAATGGATTGGACCGTGGTGGCTTATAAAGATGATACTTTGGGAATATCTGAGGCTGCCATCTTGGACTCTGAAATTTAAGCTTCTCCCCTGTGAAATGGAGCTAATAATGCTGCTTACCCACATTTTTAAAGAGAATTGAGATCTATAAATAAATAAGTTTTAAGTCATATTATTATCACTAAAAGAAATTGGCTTATAAGGAGTAAGGGAGAGAACTCTGCATCTTTAATATTATGAAATGCTTAGCTACTATGATGGTTGCTATAGAAACACAAATAAAATAAAATAGACATAACTCAAAGGAAAATGGTGACTGCCATCAGGGAAAGATGGAAAGAACAGAATAAGGAGAAAGGGAAAGCTTCTCTAGGGAGCATTATTTTCCAAGGTACAAATCATTTAGTTTGTATTTGTTTCATATTTTTCTTGGGTTTTCACTGTTTTTTAATTTATTTGTCTATTAACTTTTCAGTTGGGCAGCAAAGTTGGATAGATAGCCCCAGAGATGAAAGTATGATGAAAAATTAATTCAACAAGTAAATTTTGAGGAGGGATTTAAAGTAAGCAAATAAGGTGAATTACACAGAGAACTGTGGCTGCCCTTTTCTCCAGATATCCCACATTTGCTGCCATACTGCTGCAGCGCCTTTGGTACTAGCAGTGCCATGAGCTCTAGTATAAACTCACTACCAGTGTCATATTATTATTGTATTTATTTGTATTATCATAACACCAAGGACTCCAGTGATGGCCCAGGACCCCAGTGTTTTAGGTGCTGGACAAACACAGAATTGTTTAATAACTCTGCTCAGAAAGCATAGTGTTAAAATGTCTGTGGCTGATCTGCTGTCTTGCTCCCATGGTTGTTAGCACCAATGGAGCTGCAGTGGTAATTCAGCAAAAGTGGAAGGTGTAGACAAGGCCATTGAGAAGCAGACTATTCCAGGCACTGGGGAGGCAGGTACTGGATAAAGCATGGAATCATGACTAGAAGGAGACAAAAGTTGATTTAAGGTTACTTATACAATTCTTTTCATATTTATGTTAAAAAAGTAATTTTCTTTTACAAACTTTGCTACTGCTATTTCTTTAAGAGTAATAAGAAAGAAAATGTTGCCCACTTGTTCTTTTTGTTTATATGTGCATTTGTGTTCCTTGACATGTGTGTCTCCAGAATCTTGCAATCCAGGCACCATTGCATTTGTCCCTCAGTGTCCTCATTTCCTACAGAAGGATGAGCTTGATCACCTTTAACTAGAGATAAGTCTGAGCTGCAAAATTTAGATCCAAATCCTGATTTCAAATACCTCAAAGTCTGAGTGATTGGGACAGGGGTTTGGTTCCATTTATTTCAGAGGTATGTCCCTTTGAGGTGTAACCTGTGCCATGCTTAGCCTCCCTCCCTCCCTCCATGAGTGAAGGGAAAGAATGTGAGTCATATGATGGGGGCTATCTAACTAAAAATCAGTCTTGCTGGGGCATATGAAGTTAGCCTGAGTTCATTCAGGAGAAAATACTCCATTAAAGAGTAGCAGAATAGCTAGGAAGGAGCCAGTGATGAGGCTTAGGGTGGCTAACTTCCCAGAGCTCCTAGGTAGAAATGTTTGGCAAGGGACTTGCAGGGAGCAGGAGCCAGCTAAAAGGAAAGCTTCACTAGGGACAGGCCTATTCGTGGATCAAGGGTGTGAGCCATGACGGTCTGGGAAGATTGGGTGGAAGATGATCTCTGTTGTTTTGAACTTTATTTTAATACACCAGACTCCCAAAAGGGGAGCTGTACTGAGGAACACCTGCTGTCTGAAGTCTGATTTCCTGTAATGAGACAGCATAGAGACGAAGCCAGAGTAGGTAACCCCGGTTATATGGTGCCTTAAGTGCTAACTGTAAAACCTAGAAAATCAAAGTTTTGGGGTATTGGGACTTGTCTGTATTTTTAACTTGTCACATCTACAGGAAAATGAAAAATAGCAAGACAGGAGAATAGAATAATGTTGAGAAACACCATTTCTCCTCTCCCTCCACTGAGTGTCACTCTTACTCCAAGCTTTTCTTAGCTAAGCAGCATTCTGATGAAGCATGGAAACAGTTTCTTCAAAAGTCTTGCTCCTATCCTTTCCCATTCCCCAGAGCCCAAACCCACAGAAGTTGGATGAAGGCGTTTCCATCAGATCTGGAGGAAGAGGGGAACATGCCACAAACAAGATTACTGCTAAATTATGAATCCTCTTAGGTTATGGCTCTCTGTTGGATGTGCTCTAGAGGGTACCTTCTAGCAGACCCAGTCATTGCAATCTTTATTATAAAATTATTTTCTCTTCCATTTAAAGCTATGTTCTCTTACTGAACTAAGCTGGATGTGCCATTCACCAACTGAAAGGTCACACTCAGGTGGCTTTGGTTTTAAAAACTGATCAATTGGTGATTGACTTACATGAGTGAGAGGTAATGTGGATTTCTTAGTGAGAAGCTAATTTGTTTTTTTATGCAGTTTGAGCATGAATTTCCATAGTAAATCCATAGATGGCAGTTGAAGCTGTGTTTAGCAATGTGAGTGCTGTGTTGATTTCCCCAGTTTGAGTTCCTTCTTTTGATAAAAAGGGACTGCATTTAATTTTATTCCTGTTAATATCAGCTGAGAATAACAACTCAAACTCCTGCCAAAGCCCAAGTGTAGGATACAATGTGTGACAAAGATCCATAATGAGGGACACATAAAAAAAAGTAATAGGGGGTTCTGTGGCACCTTTAAGACTAACATCTGTTAGTCTTAAAGGTGCCACAGGACTCTCTGTTGCTTTTTACAGATCCAGACTAACACGGCTACCCCCCTGATACTAGAAAAAAAGTGTGCACGCAGAAAACATAACTCCAGTGAAGTCCAAGGGTTACTCCATCTTTACAGTGTCATATACTAAGGCTGGGGTTCTCAAACTGGGGGTTGGGACCCCTCAGGGGATCATGAGGTTATTACATGGGGAGTTGCAAGCTGTCAGCCTCCATCCCAAACCCCGCTTTGCCTCCAGCATAATAGTGTTAAATATGTAAAAAAAGTGTTTTTAATTTATAAGGGGGGGGGGTCACACACACAGGCTTGCTGTGTGAAAGGGGTCACCAGTACAAACGTTTGAGAAACACTGTACTAAGAGTAGCATCTGACCCACAGATTCTAACTAGTCTAAACAGGTTTTTCTTGGTATAATAACAAGTATGATGCTCCTCCCCAAGAGGAGGTGGAAGAAACCTGTAACAAGGTGGTCTGCCTCTTCAAAGGTCAGAGAAGTTAGGTAGTAGCCCGCTCTGTTCTGGAGAGGAGCCTGGCTGGTAGGTACTGGGAATCATTGGCCCATCTGAGCAGCATCAGGTGATTAGGTCTGATGATTACCAGCTATGGTATATAGATGCAGGAGAGGGCTGGGAGAACATGCTTGTAATTGTAGTAGAGGACTGTGAGAGGCCCTAAAAATTCCACTAAGATGAGTGGAAACCCTGACCACAGTTTGTGTTGGGAACAAGATTATTACCTTATGTTGTCACTTAATGTTTCCATTTGTGTGTGTGTGTACCGGTACCTGTGTTATGCCAATGTACTTCTGAACATATACATTGTGCATTACATTACTCAAATCAGGGTTGTGTGTGCAAGGTATTGCAAATTGTATGAGCAACTCAGGCCCAAACAAAAACGTAAGCATACTTAAAAATTAGGATGAAAGTGACTGGCTCATTTCTCTCACTCCCTGATCTCTAACTATTGGAGATCCTGACATTCTAAGCTTCTTTCTTCTTCTCATCTTTGACTCAGGAGGAATGCTGTGTTAGCAAATAAAACGTTTTTCATGCTATTTTAAAAAATATAAATGTAATGTTTGTGCTGCTGCTCTGAATGTGTTCCTAAATTTATTTTGATTAAGTTGTGCCAATATGCAACACTTTCCTACCAAGCTATTACTCACTGAGGATGAAATTCTTGCATTTGCAAAGGACCAGAATTAGGCCACTGTCCCATTTGAGTCCTACTTAATTTCTATTTTGAGGCTGTAAGTGGGACTTAAGCAGTGTTGCTAACATTCATGATTTTATCATGACTCTTGTGGCGTTTTGTGTTTTTTCTTAAAGCGCTAGGTCCTGCAGTGAAGTGATTATGTGAGAAATTCAGATTTATTTATTTTTAAAAGTGTCTAGCCCTCATTATTGCAGAGGAAGTTTTGAAGATGAGACTCCACAAGGCTCAAAAAACAAGACAAATTTAAACACTTACAATGTATTATTTTTTAAAGCTCTTGTTTTTGGGGGACCTGACCCATGATTTTTGAATGCTTGAGCTGGCAATGCTGCTTAAGTGGGACGTAGTCCTTGTACTGGTCCTCTACACAAGGCTGAATTTCTCTCTGACAGGAAGAAAGGAGAATGAATATTACACAGTGTATCTCCACTGTTCTGTGTTGTAGCAATTAGTAACTACAGAGGGATTGGAGGTGCTTTGGCACAGCAAGAGCCGTCAGAAACCTTACCATGTTTGGCCAGGAAAGCTAAGTTAAACGAAGAGAAAGGAAGAATGGATGAGAGTGAGCAACAGATCTTGTTCTGGATTTTTTGGATGTAGATCTATGGAATAGACATCTTTCAGGTCAACGATTGCCCTATTATAGTGTGTATTTTCAAAATGTTGATTCATTACTGTAAAATGTTAAGGAAACGTTAGCCCAGAGGCAAAAGAATTTATTACAGATGTCTTTGAATTTATCTGGTGAATCAGTTGTGCAACTATTTGACAGTTTTAAAGGAAGCTCAGAATTAGATCCTTCCAAAGCATTTAAATGTATCTCTATACTGTAACAAGAGATTCCTCTCGCAACATCCTACCATCACCTTAACAGTTACCTCATTTACTACATAGTTTCTTTATACCATCCTCTGCAGGAGAAGAGAGTTATTTAAATAAATAATTTGTGAGTGGAAATGGTTTCCATTTTTCCATATGTGGACGATAAAAAGCACATCTAATTTTGCTCATAAGATGAAGTTTCTGCTTACTAAATATAAAATGCTTTTGCAAGCAGAGAAATTGTTAACCCAAGTTATTATACTTTACTTGCTGTTACAATACCCTCAAGAGGAGTACACAGTGTTTGCTTTTACAAATGCATGTATATGCACCAAGAGCCTTTTATAAGAAACATTAAAGCCAAATTCTGCCCTCTGCTGAACAAGTGAAGATCCTATTGAAGTCAGTAAGAACCAAGCTTCATACCTCCCAGGATGGAATTTGGCCCTTTGTTGTTAGATATCATTTGAAATTAATACCCAGATCCATTAAACTATGAGGAGCTAATCTTCAGGATTCCAAAAATTCTTCTTGTGCCAGCTGGTAAATTGGTGAGTGTAAAATTTAATAAGTAGACAGGTAATGCTATTTCCCAGGGGAAAACAGACATAACTTGAATGCAATATCAGTAATGCCAAGAAATTGCAATCAGAAACACAGAGCACTTAACTTTTTTTCATTGTAGGGAAATTGCTAAGCATATGGGCAAGCATCAGACTCTGCAGGATGTTGTACTTAAAGTACTGCACAGGATCTTTTCAGGGGGACTACAGCAAACACCACATATATTGGTAATACATGCATCAGACAACACTGTATCATATGCATATGATCTATATTACACACACACACACACACACACTCCGTCTTGTTGTTGTTACCAATTAGTTGCTCCCCTTAACTTCACTGGCCAGGTGAGTTAGATGGGGGAGGGGTGGAGCCGGGCTTCTGCCGATCCAGATCGATGCTCCCATGTTGACAAGACGAAACCCGGGGTCCTCTGCAAGACACCTCACATTTATAGTAGCCTCCCTCTCATGCAAATCTATACCAGATTCAAAATCTGTATCTGTGTCCGTTGGTCCTTTGTACTGCTTTTTTCTGGGTGTTGTCCCAATGCCATTCAAAGAGGGTGTTTTCAAAAGAAAGTGCTTGCTTCTAACCCCCAAGGCCATCAATATGTCTGCTCTTCTTTAGTGAGCCCACTTGACAAGTTTTATTGTTTTTGGGTCTGGCTTCCATCCCCTCTCCAACTGTTGCAGCTGTCTGGAGGCGCTTGCCTTCCACGCCTCGCTCATTCAACAGGGCAATTGATTAAAAAGGGGGTGGGAGGAGATTTTATTCTACTCCTACCGGTAGCAAAAAGACATTTTTTTAACATTATACCAAGGCTCAATACAAAGTTTTCTATATAAGGATCTGATACAAAGTTGTATGAAAATAGAGGCATAATACAAAGTCATATCAAAGTTATGTGAAGATGCTTAATTCAGAGATTTTTCTACATAGCTACTGTGAAAAGAATCCAACTAATCACACAGAGATCACATTTGGGTTGCTGCTATTGGTATGGCTTATTAATTGCCCGTTCATGCTGGAGTAATGTGCTGTCTGTTTTGAGAAAACTTACTCACTGGACACTAGAGGTTAGAACATACACATGACTGCAATCACTGGTGCCAAGTACATTTTGAAAACAGTTGAAGAGAGAACAATTCTTCCTTTACTGTCAGTTAATGGTACGAACTCTGACAATTTTTTATATGTTCAATGCAATGAACGTGGCATTCATTATTGCTGTGAGCATTATTACCTTTCCCTGTCACTCTATGAAAGGCAGCAATTACACCTCTACCCCGATATAACGTGACCCGATATAATACGAATTCGGATATAACGCGGTAAGTCAGCACTCCAGGGGGGCGGGGCTGCGCGCTCCAGCGGATCAAAGTAAGTTCGATATCATGCGGTTTCACCTATAACACGGTAAGATTTTTTGGCTCCCGAGGACAGCGTTATATCGGGGTAGAGGTATACTAAAAATGGCAAGGGTCAGGTCATTTTTATAACACCTCAAAGAAACTGCAGAAGAGTTCTTGCAACCTGGGGGTGTGGAAGTCATTTCTACTGAATACTTTGCTAAATGCATAACAGTACCAGGAAAAAATATGGTCTGGCTTCTGTGAGACTGTTGGGAAGCTGGGGTGCATCAGAGACTACCTGTGCCTGGTGTCCAATGTTGCATCATAAAACAGAGGAGGATTTTGTCCTTGTAATGTTAATTTAAAAGGATAAAATCTGATGGGAGTTTATTCAGTTGGATCAAATTCTAAGTCTAGATTCTCACAATAACAATGTTTATTGCATAATGATTTATTGTTTTGGTGAATAACAAGATCTAGGATCCCTTGAGTTAAACATTAAGCTCTGTACATATTTACCTCCTGAATCAATAAAACTAGACATTCTTTACTACAAAAAAAAAAAATTCTTATTATTGTAACCCATTTTGCTATAAAGTGGTTGTCCACATAAGAGTCTGCTGCAGCTTCCAATAGCAGATTTAAGAATTGTTTAGTAAGCTTATACTTTTAGCACAAAAGGGCATGGGTTCAATCCCTGCTGATGAACCATAGTGGAGATCATCATGTTATATTTTATTCACTGTACTTAAAGTTGTCAGAGCACAATTACTACCTCATTAACATTCTCTGTTTTCAGAAGTGCTGAGCACCCACAATTCTAGCCAAAGTCAAATGGAACTGGAGGTGCTTCGCATATCTAAAAATTAGGCCCTAATTTCCCAGTTATATAGGTCTCTGCTTTCCAACTGATTTACATAATAACTCTATGCTTATATATCATAGCCATTCAGTGTCCAGATCTCTACACTTTGACTGTCTGAGAGACTATAGCAGTGTTGCAAGATATATGACCCTGCATACAGATGCACAGCTCTTCTGTTGTCCCACATTCTAGGAGTTAACATCCTGCATAAAGCTTCTGAGCTTTTTATTAGACTGCTTTTTACATTGATTTCATTATTAAATTGAACTGTACTACAAGCACCTGGCACAGCCCACTCCCTAGATAAAACTATTAAGATGATTTTATTTTTTATTCTTTATTTTATAGAAGTCAGACAAAGGAAGTTCCAGTGTTTTTATCTGAATTGAATTCAGATATCTTGGGGCAGAGGTGTACAAGAGCGAGATATAATTTTACTATTATAGCTAAGAGAAAATAAAGGCAGTATGGGGACTATACAGCAACATGCCAAATGCATCTTTTGCATTTTGTTTTCGAAATTGACCATAGTAGCTTGTTTTAGTTACATTGTGGTATTTATATACAGTCATCCAAGGATTAGAAGTGTAGCTAATAGAGAGAAGTTCTCATGTAATGTTTAATAGACAATTGCATTTGAAAATCTTTCTTTGCTCTCAAAGTATTTTAAAAATGTTTGCATGAGCGGTGATATTGCTTGCCAGAAGCATCTATAATCCTTTGTCTCATAATTCACTACCACAGTAACTGAACTGTGAGAAAAGATTATTACATTTTCTGACATGGTAGACTGCTCTAGACTGAAGAACAGGTGGAAACAGTTGATTCCACAGATGTAGCTAAGACCGTGTAAAGTACTGGAACAGATTTATAGTCTGAACTGGATATGTCTGAAGACTTTTGTCTCAAGCAAACCTCCATTTACTTTAGTTCTTCTTAATGTTAAACTGAATGACAGAGAAAAAGCAGCAGTCAGCCCATAGCAAATTTCCACCAAAGGGAATATACTACTTTAGGAAGCCATACACTTGCAAAATGAGGTTTGTTCTGAATGCTGCCAGCTACCATGGCACCAAAAGTGCAAAAGGCTATTGATAGATGGATTTTATTGCTTTTGTTAGAATTGCCTGTTTGTGCACCAGGAATATTGAGAAGTTGTACTATATTTATGTGCTACTAAATTAAAGAGTATATAGTGCTATAGGAAACCACATTTTCCAGATACTCTCCAAAAAAATATGAAGTATGGAACTCATCTTCCCTTAATGTTAAAATTATATCTTCTTACATTAAAAAAAAATACATTTTGAAAGTAAATCATTCTTAGGAGATGCTGCCATAAATCAACCTTTCTTTCAAATCACAAAAACTGCAGTCTCAAAAAAAAAAAAAAAAAAAAAAAAATTAGAAATGTAAATATATTGAAGCAAGGTGTCCCTACTTGGCACTGCAAGAAAGACAAATACATGACAATTAATTGGTATAATGAAGACACTAAAAAGATTAGCTATGACCACAATATCATTAAGCAGCCTCATTTTTATGACCCAAATTTAAATATTATTGTCCATTGGATTGTTCAGATTGAGACTGCAATGATATAAATGCTTCTCAATAAATGTGTCAATAATAAGATTAGGGTGAAACAAAGAGCTCTTTATTATTGTGTTGATTGGCCTGATCTTGCTCCTAGAAGTCAATGGCAAAAATCTCATTGGCTTCAAATGGAGCAGAATTGGGACCTAAGAGAGAAGGAAGTGACTGGGGCATGATCCTCCTGATCTTCTTTTCAATTAAAATCAAGTTTTCATATTGTATAAAATGACTCAGTAAAAAGTCAACTTTAAATTGCTTTAACATAATTTTCAGTTTGCAAATACTTACAGTGCTTTGAAGTTGTCACACCGTGAGAACAAACATTGAAATACCTTATCTACCCAAGTACACAAGAGAGAGGTGATATAAAATATAATGCCTTGTCTACATGGAAGTTTCAGCCATTGGTAGCCAGCAAATGGTGCAAATCCCTAAGGTGTTTGCACCAGTTCAGCTCACCTCAGCTTGAAACTGAGGGGTTTTTCCATTGAGGTAATGCATCTTCCCGACCAAGCTACATCTATACTTAGGCCTGGTCTACACTAGGCGTTTATGTCGAAGTTAGCGCCGTTACATCGAATTAACCCTGCACCCGTCCACACCGCGAAGGTATTTAGTTCGACATAGAGGTCTCTTTAATTCGACTTCTGTACTCCTCCCCGACGAGGGGAGTAGCGCTAAATTCGACATGGCCATGTCGAATTAGGCTAGGTGTGGATGGAAATCGACGCTAATAGCTCCAGGAGCTATCCCACAGTGCACCACTCTGTTGACGCTCTGGACAGCAGTAAGAGCTCGGATGTTCTGAACTGCCACACAGGAAAAGCCCCGGGAAAATTTGAATTTGAATTCCTTTTCCTGTCTGGCCAGTTTGAATCTCATTTCCTGTCTGGACATCGTGGTGAGCTCAGCAGCACTGGCAACGATGCAGAGCTCTCCAGCACTGATGGCAGTGCAATCTCAGAATAGAAAGAGGGCCCCAGCATGGACTGATCGGGAAGTCTTGGATCTCATCGCTGTGTGGGGCGATGAGTCCGTGCTTTCCGAGCTGCGATCCAAAAGACGGAATGCAAAGATCTATGAGAAGATCTCTAAAGACATGGCAGAGAGAGGATACAGCCGGGATGTAACGCAGTGCCGCGTGAAAATCAAGGAGCTGAGGCAAGGCTACCAGAAGACCAAAGAGGCAAACGGACGCTCCGGATCCCTCCCCAGACATCCCGTTTCTACGAGGCACTGCATTCCATCCTCGGTGCGGCCGCCACCACTACCCCACCACTGACTGTGGACTCTGAGGATGGGATAGTGTCCACGGCCGGATCCTCGGACATGTTAGCGGACGGGGAAGATGAGGAAGGAGATGAGGAGGACGAGGCAGTCGACAGCGCTCACAACGCTGATTTCCCCGACAGCCAGGATCTCTTCATCACCCTTACAGAGATCCCCTACCAACCCTCCCCAGACGTTACCCCGGACACAGAATCTGGTGAAGGATCATCCAGTAAGTGTTGTAAACATCTAAACATTTATTTGTAACAGAACATGAATATTAACAATTTAAAAAATGGGTTTCTCATGATTAGTTTGATTAACTTTACGGTTCAGTCATGGGCAGTGCAACTATTGAAAAAAAATCTAGCAATGTCCGGTTTTGCATGATTGTCCTGCCCAAGCCGCTCTACTGTTTAGTCCCTGCTACTGCAGCTACAGTAACATGCGGTCTATATGTCCGGGGATGGAGCAGAAATCCTCCTGGGACATCTCAAGGAAGCTCTCCTGCAGGTAATTTGAAATCCGCTGCATTAGGTTCTTGGGGAGAGCGGCCTTATTGGGTCCTCCGTAGTAGGACACGTTGCCGCGCCACGAGACTAGCAAGTACTCCGGAATCATTGCTTGGCACAGCATGGCGGCATACGGCCCTGGTCTTTGGAGGCTTTCCCGGAGCATTCTCTGTCTGTCGCTCTCAGAGATCCTCATGAGGGTGATGTCGCTCATGATGACCTGCTTTGAATGAGGTAGGGGAATGTTAGTGTTGGGACTGCTTTACCGTTCCTTTACAGAACTGTAACCGCTGGTTTGCAGCCACGCGGTGGAGGCGGGAGAGGGGCAGCCGAAAGGGATCGTTCCCGGGGACAGCCGCGAGGGTGTGGGACAGGAGCAGACTTCCTGCTTGCCGGATTGCTGGCAGCAGGGACCGACATTGATTTCAATGTGAAATGAGGCCATTGCTAATATTAAAGTTTTAAGCTGCCACGAATCTACGGCTTACCATGTCTGCGTGCAAGAGAAATTCCGTTGTCCTGACACGGTTCTCAAATGTGCTCTGCAAAACCCCAGACACTGAATGCGAAGGCCGAGAATTCGACCTTGTGCTGAGTGCGCATGTGATAGGTGCTGTGCATGGTCCTGTTCACAGAGAAAGACTATGTTCTTTGTTCACAACTACATTTATCTTTCTGAGGAATTCACTCCCTTTTTCCCATTCCCACAGCCCCATCTGCGACTGTCTCACAACCTAGCCTGTCATCACACTCCCAGAGGCTAGGGAGGATTAGGCATAAGAAGAAGAGGACACGGGAGGACATGTTCTCAGAGCTTATAGCCTGCTCCAGAGCCCAGGCAGCACAGCAGACCCAGTGGCGGGAGAACTTGACCCGAATGCACCAAGCCAACATGGATCGGGAGGAGAGGTGGCGTCAGGAAGACCAGCAGGCGACTCAAACCCTGCTTGGACTACTGAGGGAGCAAACGGACACGCTCTGGCGCCTTGTGGATGTTCTGCAGGAACGGAGGCAGGAGGACAGAGCCCCGCTGCAGTCCATCTCTAACCGCCCTCCCCCGCCACCAAGTCCCATACTCCCCTCACCCAAAGTGCACAGAAGGAGAGGCGGCAGAGTCCCTGCTAACTCTCACTCCACCCCTGCAGAGAGCTCGAGCAGCAGAAGGCTCTCATTCCCCAAAGTTTGACAAGTTCTTTCCTTCCCGCCTGACACAAGCCCCCGTCCAAGTTTCACTTCCCAGTTCCATGTGTAGTTGATAATAAAAAATATGTTTCTGTTAACTACTGTTTCCATCATGTTCTTTTGGAGGAGGGGGGGAAAGGGGGTTGGTAATTGGACAGGACAGTCACCTTTGGCAGGGTACATAGTCGGGGGCAGGCACAGCAGCAGGGCACATACATAGTGCAGTGATGCAGTGACTACTTACCCTGGTTAGTCTGGGAGGTTGTTTTCATGTTATGTGGTGGGGGGTGGGTTGCTCTGTGACTTTGTGGCAGGGGAGGGCAGTTAGAGATCTTAAGCGGCGGTCCTTAGGCAGGATCCCAGAGCCACACAGCAGGGGATCTGTAACCATCCTCCCCCTGCCACAAAGTCACATAGACCCCCCATACACACAGTCCCTATCAGGAGGGGTGACAGGCTCCGTTGAAACAACCATCCCACCGCAGCGGAGCCTGTCAGTCCTTGAGTTTAGAAGCTGCATTCGCGCGACTACACTACACCCGCTCCGCACCACAGTCTGCGTCCCAGTTTTAAAAAATTCCCGCGAAAACAGTATTAAAGAAAACGGTGTGCTTTAACAAAGTAGAACTATTTTTATTTTGAAACGTGTGTTGGAAGTGGGGTGAAGGGGGTATGTAACTGGATAGGATAGTCAACATGAACTGGGTAAAGAAACGGGGGCAGGTTCGGCTTCTCTGTACACAAACTTTAAAGTCACAGGTTACCCTGCTCACTCAGGAACTTTGCTTTCAAAGCCTCCCGGATGCACAGCGCTTCCCGCTGGTCTCTTCTAATCGCCCGGCTGTCTGGCTGTGAGTAATCAGCAGCCAGGCTATTTTCCTCAACCTCCCACCCCGCCATAAAGGTCTCCCCCTTGCTCTCACAGAGATTGTGGAGCACACAGCAAGCTGCTATAACAATGGGGATATTGGTTTCGCTGAGATCACAGCGAGTCAGCAAGCTTCTCCATCTCCCCTTGAGACGTCCAAAAGCACACTCCACCACCATTCTGCACCTGCTCAGCCGGTAGTTGAAGAGTTCTTTTTCAGTGTCCAGGGCACCTGTATAGGGCTTCATGAGCCATGGCATTAGCGGGTAGGCTGGGTCCCCGAGGATGACTATAGGCATCTCCACATCCCCAACAGTTATTTTGTGGTCCGGGAAGTAAATACCTTGCTGCAGCCGTCTAAACAGACCAGAGTTCCTGAAAACACGAGCGTCATGAACCTTGCCCGGCCATCCCACGTAGATGTTGGTAAAACGTCCCCTGTGGTCCACCAGTGCTTGCAGCACCATGGAAAAGTAGCCCTTTCTGTTAATGTACTGGCTGGCCTGGTGTTCCGGTGCCAGGATAGGGATGTGAGTTCCATCTATGGCCCCACCGCAGTTTGGGAATCCCATCGCTGCGAAGCCATCTATGATCGCCTCCAAGTTTCCCAGGGTCACTACCTTTGGCAGCAGTACATCAACGATTGCCTTGGCTACTTGCATCACAACAACCCCCACGGTAGATTTGCCCACCCCAAACTGGTTCGCGACTGACCGGTAGCTGTCTGGCGTTGCAAGCTTCCAGAGGGCTATGGCCACTCGCTTCTGGACAGTCAGGGCTGCTCGCATCCGGGTGTCATTGCGCTTCAGGGCAGGGGACAGCAACTCACAAAGTTCAAGGAAAGTTCCCTTCCGCATGCGGAAGTTTCGCAGCCACTGTGATTCATCCCAGACCTGCAGCACTATGCGGTCCCACCACTCAGTGCTTGTTTCCCGTGCCCAGAATCGCCGTTTCACAGCATCAACATGACCCATTGCCACCGTGATGTCCTCGGCGCTGGGTCCCCTGCTTTCTGAGAGGTCTGTGCTACTCTCAGACTTCAGGCCATCACCGCGTTGACGTAGCCTCCTCGCCTGACTTTTCTGCATCTGCCTCAGGGCAACCTGTATGATAAGCTGCGAGGCGTTGAGAGCGGCCACAACTGCAGCGATGGTTGCAGCGGGCTCCATGCTCACAGTGCTGTGGCGTCCGCGCTGTCAATGACTGGAAAAGTGCGCGAAATGATTTCCCGCCGGCGCTTTCAGGGAGGGAGGGAGGGCGGGAGTGATGAACGGATGACGACAGTTACCCAAAAGCACCCTGGCCCCTTTTTTTTTTACCCAGAAGGCATTTGCGGCTCCACCCAGAATTCCAATGGGCGGCGGGGACTCCGGGAACTGTGGGATAGCTGCCCTCAGTGCACCGCTTCCAATGTAGACGCTTTCCCCGTTAGTGTGGACTCACAAAGTCGAATTACTGTCCTTAGTGTGGACACACACGTTCGACTTTGCAATATCGATTCCAAAAATTCGATTTAAGTAAAATCGAACTACTCTCGTAGTGTAGACAAGGCCTAAGGATGAGGTCAGCTTAAATATGGTGCTTAAGTAAATCAATCTAAATTTTAAGTGTAGACTAAACCTGAGGTAAATTGTACTGATGAAAATCAGATGTTATAGGTGCTTTGTATGTCTATATTAGGTGTTCGCATTAGTGTAGTTAAACTGATGGCTGACCACCAATACAGTAACTCCTCACTTAAAGTCGTCTGGATTAATGTTGTTTCATTGTTATGTTGCTGATCAATTAGGGAACATGCTTGTTTACAGTTGTGCAGTGCTCCCTTATCAGCTCCTTTGGCAGCAGCCTGCTTTGTCCACTGCTTGCAGAAAGAGCAGCCTGTTGTAGCTAGCTGGTGGGGGCTTGGAACCAGGGTGGACCAGCAGCCCCCCTATTAGCTCCCCGCTCCCCTAAGTTCCCTGTGTGGCAGCCACCCAGCAGGCTATCAATTGCCAGCAGTTCAGCTGTCCCTCCCCCCACTGCCATGTGCTGCTCCTGCCCTCTGCCTGGAGCTGCTCCTGGGAGCCTCCTGCTTGCTGTGCAAGGGGTGGGGGGAGGGGGAGGTAATGTCAGGGTGTCTCCTTCCCCCCTGCTCCTGCACCTCACTTACCCCATCTCCATGGGGGGGAGAATGACACAACAGGGCTCAGGATGGAGGGAGCTTCCTGGGAGCAGCTGCTGTCTCAACTTGCTGATCTACTTGACAAGGCAGTGTA
This sequence comes from Trachemys scripta elegans, assembly GCF_013100865.1. NCBI lineage: Eukaryota > Metazoa > Chordata > Testudines > Emydidae > Trachemys > Trachemys scripta. The sequence goes on from NC_048303.1 coordinate 75,701,026, forward strand.
CTTAGAGTGGGGTCAGCGTACTTAAAGGGGCAATCTCTCTTTCTCACACAGGGTGTGTGTCTCTGTCTGCCATGCTGTCTCCCCTCCCTCCATTTGTGCTGCCTTGTACAGTGTAGGCTACATTAATAACAATGGGTTAACCCTTGAGGGCTCAGCTGAGTGCTAGTTCATCATTTAGCAGTAGGGCATTCCCCGGGAAATATCCCACCCGCTTCCATCCTCTGACTCCACCTCAACCAAGCTTCACAAGCATCATCGCTGTGTACAGTATTAAATTGTTTGTTTAAAATTTATACTGTGTCTGTATATATATACACATCTATATATGTATAGTCTTTTGTCTGGTGAAAACAATTTCCTTGGAGCCTAACACCCCTTTCCCCCCATTTACATTAATTCTTATGGGGAAATTGGATTTGCTTAACATCGTTTCACTTAAAGTCACATTTTTCAGGAACATCTACAACGTTAAGTGAGGAGTTACTGTATTTGTAACCAGGGCAAATCCTCAGTTTAGATAATGCCAAAACTTTCCAAAACAGTGTGCAGGACAATGGTGAGTTGCACACTGGGATACCTACCCACAGTGCATTGCACTGCACAATGACACAAGCACTCCTGTTGAGTATGTGCAGTGCTGACACAAGGAACCAAGTATACACATGCACAAGCGATAAGAACATAAGAATGGCCCTACTGGGTCAGACCAAAGGTCCATCTATCCCAGTATCCTGTCTTCCGACAGTGGCCAGTGCCAGGTGCCCCAGAGGGAATGAACAGAACAGGTAATCATCAAGGCCTGGTCTACACTAACCCCCCAATTCGAACTAAGGTACGCAACTTCAGCTACGTGAATAACGTAGCTGAAGTTCGAAGTACCTTAGTTCGAACTTACCTCGGTCCGGACGCGGCAGGCAGGCTCCCCCGTCGACTTTGCGTACTCCTCTCGCTGAGCTGGAGTACCGCAGTCGATGGCGAGCACTTCCGGGTTCGACTTATCTCGTCCAGACAAGACGCGATAAGTCGAACCCAGAAGTTCGATTTGCTTGCCGCCGAACTACTGGGTAAGTGTAGACCTACCCCAAGTGATCTATCCCGAACTTCTGGCAAACAGAGGCTAGGGACACCGTTCCTGCCCATCTTGGCTAATAGCTATTGATGGACCTATTGTCCATGAATTTATCTAGTTCTTTTTTGAACCCTGTTATGGTCTTGGCCTTCACAACATCCTCTGGCAAGGAGTTCCACAGGTTGACTGTGTGCTGTGTGAAGAAATGCTTCCTTTTATTTGTTTTAAACCTGTTGCCTATTAATTTCATTTGGTGACCCCTAGTTCTTGTGTTATGAGAAGTAGTAAACAACACTTCCTTATCTACTTGGGGGGAACCTTTTCTAATTAGCTGTATGTTGACAGTGGCCTTGTACATAGGAATTATCAAATATAGGAAGCAGAAATTAGAAACACAGGGACAGTGCAGCATTTACACAGTCAGTTATATAACAGATACATTTCTGCTTGATTGAGTTCAAACAACAGGGAAGAACACGGTCACTATTCCATATGCTGAAGTGAGGATTCTTCAAACCACTCTATCTTTTGCAAACAACTTCAGAGATTATTTTCCTCACTACAGTATCCCAGAAAAAAAAAACATGATTCTACTTCATACCAACTCTGCTCCATCAGTACTATGCAGACACCCACTCAGAAGACTTGCATTATCTAGAGAAAGAAAAGAACTATTAACATATATATCAACTACTGAGTGAGCATGTTATAGCAGTGGTTTGCAAACTGTGGGTGTTATAGCAGTGGCTCTCAAACTTTTGTACTGGTGACCTCTTTCACGCAGCAAGCCTCTGTGTGCAACCCCCCCTTATAAATTAAAATAACTATTTATAAATGCTGGAGGCAAAGTGGGGTTTGGGATGGAGGTTGACAGCTCGTGACCCCCCCATGTAATAACTCATGACCCCCTGAGGGGTCCTGACCCCCAGTTTGAAAATCCCTGCTCTAGAGGGCACAAAGAAACTTCAGCCTTTCGCCCTTTTAAAAAACAAACATACAAATAAAACACGGGCTGGCTGATTTTCAACAATTTGGTAAGTTTCATAAATACAGTAGGCCTACTATGCCTTTAAAATTAATTTTGATTCTCATTTTTAAGTCATGTAATGATTAATAATTGATATTAAAAGACATAAACCGGCAACATATATAATAATAGTTGAGAGCCTGGAACCTCTTGAATGAGTCAGATGCTCTAACACTAAACCAAATGAATAGTCTCATCTTTATGTTTCCCCTCCACCTTTTGTGGTGAAAAACAGTTTCAGATTACAAGTAACGAAAAAAAACAGTTTCAGATTTGCGGAAGGGTGATGACAAATTCCATGAATGGTAAGGAGGGGGTGTGACTAGAAAAGTTCATGCATCACTGTGTTATAAAACCATCCATCAGTACAACAGGAACATCATATCTGTTGGAAAAGAGCAGTACTAATTTAAAAGTAATTGACCAAGAACTTGTGCAGAGTCACAGAGATTTGACAAACAGAGGAAGGTCAGTCTGCATCTCATAATTTAACACCTTTATAGAGCCTGGATACAAATGTGCAAAATGAAGGGTATTCACAATTCCTATATTAATCAGAAGAAGCAGCAGCTAAACCATTATATTCTGCACAAGAAACCTTTCCTGTTACCTTTCTCAGCATCAGACTTCGGACTTCATTGGACTTTGGATTAGCCCTATAATGAGGTGAATGAGAGCAGTGCTGAACATGTACAAGTTTTTCCTGTGCTCAGAATTTTGTTTAATGTTTTGTTATGGTGTGTTTTTTTGGAAAGTACTCTTTATCCCGTCTTTCCCCTTTTGCTCTGAAGCAATATTATAAATAAGGAACTGAGAGCCTGATTCTCTTCTCACTGACCTCAGTATAAATTGAGAGTAGCTCAACTGAAATCAATGAAGTTAGACTAGTTTAAAACTGGTGTAATTGGGAGGAGCATTGGTCCTGATTGGTATTTACTAGCTACTGCTGTTACAAAAAAGTTCTGGCATTTTGTTCTTGTGATCTTCTGCTCATTTAAAGCACTAATTATAGCACTTTCTCCTCCAGCCTCATCTGTAATTTTTCTCAAATGGAAATTAATAAAATACAGTACTCCCTGATAAAATTGATACTAACATTGGCTTGTATAACATGACATTTAAAACATCTGCCCAAACACACTGATTATCTTCTTTAGAGCATTCTTTCCTAAATATTTAACTAAAAACTTAGCTTCAAAGGCACGACCCATTTTCAGATCAAGTGAGCTATTTGGTTCTTAACTTCTTAAAAGGTAGATAGGAAAATATTATTTCCCATTTTAATTAAATAACTCACAGAGAAAACTGTTGAAAACAAGTATTGTTTATTTATTGTAGATTATGACTACTGTTAATCTTACAAAACTTCCAGACTTGGCCTGATTTTATAAATTAATTTATTTATGGCAGCTTACAAACTAATAATTTAATTATAAACAGCTGCATGAATGCAAAGCTTAGGTTTCCAGTTAAAGATTAGAGGAACAAACACCACAGAGTTAAGATGGAAATTTTGTACGTTTAGAATAGAAGAGTATTAATATAGTATGGTTTAACCAGTAAATAAGAATGTGTTTAGGAAATATCTGGCAAGTATGCAATGGTCTCTACAATTTATGATAACCATAAATATATTCAACTATGGATGCAATTAGAATGCTATTTGAGTATATAATGTATAACAAATTAATTATAAGAGTTGTAAAGCATGCCAAAGAACTCAATTACTTATAATAGATTGAAATAGAAAAAAAAGTTGTAAACCAACAGGATAAGCACAGTATTCCTTGGCTTTTCTCTACTAGTTAAGGAGGCCGGGGGGAGTTGGTGGGTCCCTTAACCAGCGGAGTCTAGAAGCTCTGAGGTGTCAGTGTCCTCAGCCCCTTTATGCCTTATGAGGTCACTCAATAGCAACCCCTCTTGTTGACTTAGGAATGCCACTGATAGGCTCCAAAAGTAGTCTATAGTACAATTTATGTGCCCCATATCAGGAACAAAGAGGTACAGTACAATGCCCAGAACAAAGAGGTACAGTACAATGTTCAGCTTTACAGAAAAATATGTAATGTGTCTAATAATGATCTAATAGTAGCCTGAGGCACAGCTTAAAAGGCTGTAAAAGAGTTTCTTCTGACAGAAGAAGATGAACCAGATTTCACTAACGGGACAAGCAAGAAGTCTCAGACCTATGCAAGTAATAGATGTAAAAATATAACCGATGATGTGCTAATTTGAAGAGCTACCCAGTGTTCTAACCCACGTACATGGAGCAACTTTTAAAACAATGGGGTGGTGGTTGCAGGATTTCTTTTAGCAAAAGTCCATTGTCTTTGACTACATACGGAGGAAACATCACCTTCCTTTGTGCTATTTGTTTTTTATTAGGCTGAGTCTTAACCCTGCAAATGGGAGCTGGTAGATTTTGTGTGAAAAACCTTTGTCCTTTTTCTACACCTCTACCCCGATATAACACGACCCAATATAACACGAATTCTGATATAACGCGGTAAAGCAGTGCTCCGGGAGGGCGGGAGGGCAGCGCACTCCGGCGGATCAAAGCAAGTTTGATATAATGCGGTTTCACCTATAACGCGGTAAGATTTTTTGGCTCCCAAGAACAGCATTATAAAGGGGTAGAGGGGTATGTGGCATTCTCACAATATATAAACTGATCTGACCAGCCCCACTTACCACCACAATAGTTTTTTGAAACCAGATAATCTGATATTTCACACAGTACCCATATAGTTCTCCTCAGGTGGAAAGATAGGGAGCTAAAATGTGATGGTCCCAATGACAAGTTAAAGATTACAACTGGAAACAAATTGAGTATCATTGGGACTCCTTAAGGGTTAAGGAGGATACCCTGAAGAAAAATATATCAGATCTCAAATCTGACCTATATAATTAGGAGGTGAAAGGAAACATACCAGCACAGAGCTCCCTTGGCAAACTAGCTATTCTCTGCTCCAGAAATACCAAGACCAAAGCAGAACCACAAAGTTTTGTGAGGAAAAATTACCTCCATGATTAAATGAAGATTAAAGGATTTTTAAAAAATAAGAAACATTGAATCAGAGCCAACATTAAACACCTTCAGGGGCCTCAGCTTGTCCTCCTATAAATATCCCAATTTTCATTTGGATCTGATATTGCCAGTGCACGCTGACCCTTTCACTATAGTGTCAGCTGCAGTGTAAAACTACATAATGCTGTAATCCTACTTTGCTGTCAATTTTATGTTGCAGAGCTTGTTGCAGAGATGGTGTTTTCACTTTTTCCAGCAGTTCTGCTGATTTCAAAAGACTGGAAAAGATAGAAAAATCAAAATAAAGTTTGAGAGAGAGAGAGAGGAATTAAACAACAAAGGCGATAGCTACTGGAGAACTTGTCTGTGATTGTCCATAGGAACTATATTACTCTTTTTTAATCAAGGAGGCGCCCTGGGAATGGGAAATCTCTCTTAAAGGAGGGAACAGCCTCCTGGTCCAGATGTATAGGAAGTGGAATGAGGTACCAGAGTCCTGCGACTGGCACGGTAACAAACAGACTCCATATGGGTGGCCCATCTCCTGGCAAAATCACTGGAATTCCCAGGCAGAACCATGGCTCATACTAAAGTGGGAGAAACCTGTGAAATGATTAGGGAAACTCCAGAGACTAGAGTTTTTCTCTCACCAACCCCCTCCCACAGGTATTTCCATGCGAAGAGGTAATCTGGGTTGGAATCAGGCCTTTCGATTGTAATCCCTTTTACTTTCTCTTCCTCATCCACTTTTTAACAGGGGTCAAGAGAGCAAGTATTTTTTAAGAGAATGTTTTAAAAACCATTTTGTAATGAAATCATTTTATTATTACAAAAATCCCAAATTGCTTTGCTAGGAATATTTTTCATTAGGACTGTACAGTATATTGCTTGAATTTGTGTTCTGTTGTTGGTGGGAGGTGCAAACAGTGAGAACTGGAATTGCTGCTACTCTTAGGCCTGATAGCTAAAGAGATTGTGCTCTGTTCACCTCTATGTGGGGGGTAGGGGGGAGGCACTGTGGGAAGAAGACGAGAGTGCTGGCTGCACTGATTTAGCTGCAACACCTGTAGTCCCCATCCTCCCTCCGCCCCCCCCCCCCCCCACTTGCACTGAAGTAATTTGATTCAGTCTAGGTAGAGGAGTTAAGACTTGCCTAGAGGAGGTACTATCATGGTGCTGGCAATACTTCTGCAATGTTGGGAGTACTTTTTTTTTTTTCTTTCTTCATGGACAGGGAGTGTGTTACAAATGCTGCAGGCATCTTAATCAGTGACAACATTTTTTTCTAGTATAGACAGGCCTAAACAATATATGTATCTAAACTTCCTTGAGGGAACACTGTCAACTCAATCATGGGCCAAATCCTCAGCTGGTTTTAATCAACACAGCTGAATTCAGCTGCCACAGAATTTCTCATCTCCTACACTCACAGTGCTGTGGAATCCATGCCCTTTGCCATAGAGTACACATTTTACCCATCATAATCCTTCAGTGGCTAGATGCTGTGCTATTTCAGAGAACTGGAAAAGGGAAAATATAGTGCCCATATATAAAAAAGGGAATAAAGACAAGCTGGGAAATTACAAGCTAGTCACTTTAATGGAGCAAATAATTAAGCAATCAGTTTGCAGACACCTGGAAGATAAGGTGATAAGTAACATTCAGCATGGATTTGTCAAGAAAAAATCATGTCAAACCAACCTTAAAGCTTTCTTTGATAGGATAATAAGCCTTGTGGCTAAGGAGGCGGGGAGTGGTAGATGTGGTATATCTTGACTTTAGTAAGGCTTTTGATACTGTCTTCCATGACCGTCTCATAAACAAACTAGGGAAAACCAACCTAAATGGAGCTACTATAAGGTGGGTGCAAAACTGGTTGGAAAACCATTCCCAGAAAGTAGTTATCAGTGGTTCACAGTCAAGCTGGAAAGGCATAGCGAGTGTGGTCCCATAAGAATCAGTTCTGAGTCCAGTTTTGTTCAATATCTTCATCAATTATTTAGATAATGGCATAGAGAGTACACTTATAAAGTTTGTGGACAATACCAAGCTGGGAGAGGTTGTAAGTGCTTTGGAGAGTAGGATTAAAATTAGGGTTGCCAACTTTCTGACTGAATAAAACCTAACACCCTTGCCCCACCTCTTCTCCAAGGCCCTGCCCCACTCACTCCATCTTCCCCCCCTCCCTCTGTTGCTTACTCTTCTCCACCCTCACTCATTTGCTCATTTTCACTGGGCTGGGGTGGATCCCTTTTCAACTGGGTGTTCAGTTGAAAACTGGATACCTGGCAACCCTAATTAACATTCAAAACGATCTGGACAAACTGCAGAAATGGTCCGAAGTAAGCAGGATGAAATTAAACAAGGACAAATGCAAAGTACTCCACTTAGGAAGGAACAATCAGTTGCACACACACAAAATGGGAAATGACTGCCTAGGAAGGAGTACTGCGGAAAAGGGATCAGGGGGTCATAGTGGATCACAAGCTAAATATGAGTCAACAGTGTAACACTGTTGGTGAAAAAAGCAAACATCATTCTGGGAGGTATTAGCAGGAATGTTGTAAGCAAGACACAAGAAGTAATTATTTCATTCTACTCTGTGCTGATTAAGACTCAACTGGAGTATTGTGTCCAGTTTTGGGTGACAGATTTCAGAAAAGATGTGGACAAACTGGAGAAAGTCCAGAGAAGAGCAACAAAAATTATTAAGGGTCTAGAAAACATGACTTATATGGGAAGATTGAAAAAAATGGCTTTATTTAGTCTGGACAAGAGAAGACTGAGCGGGGACATGATAACAATTTTCAAGTACATCAAAAGTTATTACAAGGAGGAGAGAGAAAAATTGTTCTCTTTAACTTCTAAGGATAGGACAAGAAGCAATGGGCTTAAATTGCAGCAAGGGAGGTTTAGGTTGAACATTAGGAAAAACCTTCCTGCCAGGGTGGTTAAGCACTGGAGTAAATTGCCTAGGGAGATTGTGGAATTTTTGTCATTGTTTAACCTGCTCTTTAAAATCTCCAAACACCTGCCAGGGATGGTCTATAGATAATACTTGGTCCTTCCTTGAGTGCAAGGAACTGGACTAGAAGACCTCTCGAGGTCCCTTCCAGTCTTACACTTCTATGATTCTATTTAATAGAGAGCTTTCAAATGTCACTGCTAAGAAAGAGCTTGTGCTAAAACAGATTGAATGAGTTGGTTTTTGTTTGTTTGTTTGTTTGTTTGTTTGAAAAAGCAAGGTTTATTTCAGTGAGTGTACTCACTTGGGTAAAGATAAGTTAAGTGTTTTCATGAGCAGGGCTTAGTGTTTCTAAATATATGCACATCCTACAGACTGGAAAAACAAATATTGAATGGTGTCTCCCTGAGATACATATAGCAAAAACCTTTGTTTCACAAGAGACAATTTCTGAATGAGTGAATCTTGACAGGTCTGCTGGGCTAGTCATAGAAGTGTGTGTGTGTCGGGGGAGGAGGGCAATGTGTGCGTGGAAGGGATAGACTGTGTGGCTCATGAAGTGATAGGATGTGGCTGTGTGTGACGTTATTGATACAATCTGGGACCATGTAGAACATGGTTGCAACCAAGGTCCTGTAATGGCACCAAATCTTCTATAAAGGGGGTCAAATGAGGTGTCTAAGACAAGGTTATGGTTTACTAGTTATGATTATGTTGTCTATATGTGTGTATCAATTTTGTAGTTGAAGTTATGAATATTGGCTCTGTACTGTCTGTATTTCAAACTTATGCTATGCTTCTGGGAAACATCCCAGACAAGTTGGTGTTAGCTCTGCCTGGCCTGCTTGATGGCCCATTAAGGACCATCAGCTATACAACTGACCCATGGAGAGAAGGCAGATACGCCTTGTAACTCAGCAAAGTATGCAGGAACTTGCCCATGTGACTCCAGACTCCATTTTGCTGTAATTTTTCACGGTAAGAACAAAGAGGTGTTCTTACACCTGGAAAAGACTATAAAAGGGCCGATGTCTCATCTCCATTTTGTCTTCAATCCTGCTTCTTACCTCTGGAGGGACTTTGCTACAAACTGAAGCTCTGAACAAAGGACTGATGACCCATCCCAGCTGGGGATGTTCCAGAGCCTTGATTTGAACCTGCAGTTTATTCTATCACTGCTGAAAGCCTGAACCAAGAACTTTGCCATTACTGTATGTAATTGATTCCATTTAACCAATTCTAGCTCTCATCTATATTGTTTTCCTTTTATGAATAAACCTTTAGATTTTAGATTCTAAAGGATTGGCAACAGCATGATTTGTGGGTAAGATCTGATTTGAATATTGACCTGGGTCTGGGGCTCGGTCCTTTGAGATCAGGAGAACCTTTTTTCTTTTACTGGGGTATTGGTTTTCATAACCGTTTGTCCCCATAATGAGTGGCACTGGTGGTGATACTGGGAAACTGGTGTATTTAAGGGAATTGCTTGTGTGACTTGTGGTTAGCCAGTGGGATGAAACCAAAGTCTTCACTGTCTGGCTGGTTTGGTTTGCCTTAGAGGTGGAAAAACCCCAGCCTTGGGCTTTAACTGCTCTGTTTGAGCAATTTGTCCTGAATTAAGTAACAGAGGGTCCTGTGGCACCTTTAAGACTAACAGAAGTATT